>NW_026294447.1:71008678-71266178 GCF_007827085.1 Peromyscus californicus insignis | reverse complement strand
AACCAGGTGTTGGTGGCTCGTGCCTTTAATTTAATCCCAGCATTCAGGAGGCAGAGGCAGGTTAATCTCTGTGAGTTCAAGACCAGCCTGGTCTACAGAGTAAGTTCCAGGACAGGCTCTAAAGCTACAGAGAATCCTGTCTCCAAAAAAAAAAAAAAAAAAAAAAGAGGCAGTATAATACAACTTTTATGCTATAATAGAAAGACCAATTATTTGAAACTAAAGTTTATATATCAAAATGATAAGATGAGGGTGAAGAGATAGCTCAGTTGGTAAAGTGTTTGCTCCACAAGCATAACTTGTTATGTTTGACCCTCAGAACCCACTTAAAAAGAACGATAGTATGTGATTATAATCCCAGAGCTGGGGAAGTGGAGATGGGGTCCCCGAGGCTTGCTGGCCAGACATCCCAGCCACATTGGTGATCCCCAAGCCAGTGAGAGACCTTGTCGCAAAGAAGAAGGTAGGCAGCTGTAGGAACGACACACGCACACAACGGCAGTGTGGACCGAGTCGGGCGGCAATGAGAGGGCTGGATAGGACACAGACAGCGAATGGTCATGCTGTGTTCTGGACACAGGGGCTCGGGAATATAAAGTTCTCCTCATGTTTTAATCATTCATTTTTTCCCCTCTAGTAAATGTTGGAAAAACCTGAATTTTAGAGCAAGTTCTGATACTTGATGTAAATGAGATAAGCTAAATTGGTGTGTCTACTTTTAAGTTCTCTCAGGACCATATATTAAAACCTATAAGAAAGTAATTTGAGCCAGGCGGTGGTGGTGCACGCCTTTAATCCCAGCACTTGGGAGGCAGAGCCAAGTGGCTCTCTGTGAGTTCAAGGCCAGCCTGGGCTACAGAGTGAGTTCCAGGACAGCCAGGGCTACACAAAGACATCCTGTCTTGAAAAACCAAAAGAAAAAAGAAAGAAAGAAAGAAAGAAAAAGAAAGAAAGAAAGAAAGAAAGAAAGAAAGAAAGAAAGAAAGAAAGAAAGAAAGAAAATTCCTCTCATGTGTTTGTAAGGAAAGAGACAGGCACAAAGAGTTAAAGATAAGAATGTGAATCAGATGCTTTCTTTTCCAGGAAGCAGTAGGGGACACATTAGAAGAGCTGTGGATCTCCTACAATTTTATCGAGAAGTTGAAAGGGATCCATGTAATGAAGAAACTGAAGATCCTCTACATGTCTAATAACTTGGTAAAAGACTGGGGTAAGCTGAGAGTGCCTTGTGCTAGTCTCCTGGCTCCTGTTTCTAGAGAATAGTCAGCAGGAGCGGGGCACACTTGTGATGCACCCCCACGTTCAGGAGGCTGGGGCAGGACAGAGTGTGAGGAGTGAGACTTACCTCACAACACGCTAATAGAAAGAGAAAGCACCCAATTAGAGGGAGTACATAAACCAGGGCCTTTATTTCTAAACACAGAGAGACAGCTCTGGGAATAACTCTAGGAATTCCCAAACTTTAAACACAGGAAGCATGCTGGGCAGCAGTGGCGCGAGCCTTTAGTCCCAGCACTCGGGAGGCAGAGCCAGGCGGATCTCTGTGAGTTCAAGGCCAGCCTGGTCTACTGAGCGAGATCCAGGACAGGCACCAAAACTACACAGAGAAACCCTGTTTTGAACCAAAGGGGGAAAAAATACAAGAAGTATATATTTAACTATTTACTTAGACCTGGGAAGATGGCTTCATGGGCAAAGTGTTTGCCCCCCAAACATGAGGACCTTAGTTCAGATCCCCAGTGGTCCTGTAAGAGCTGGGAATAGGTAATGGCATCTGTAATCCAAGTGGTGGTGGGGAGGGGAGACGGGGATCCTGGGGCTGATGAGCAGCCAGTCAAGCTGAATCAGTAAGCTCATGTTCAGTGCAGACCCTGCCTCAAAGAATAAAGTGAAGAGGATTTGAGGTAGACACCTAATGCCAACTTCAGGTTTCTACATCCACACAGACATGCACACGTGTATGCTCGTGTACACAGACATGCACACGTACACATTGACTTACAGTGAATATGGTTGCATAGGTCCTGGCCCTGTTAATCATGAAAAAGTGTATTATCCAAAGGCTGAAGAGTGTCATTTCAATTTAATAAATGTGGAAGGCTGATTTAATGCCTGCTTTGCTTTGCCTCTATGTGCATGTTATATCCTTTCAGGATGGTCTCACACCATGCTGTGTATACCATGTTGGACGGGAACATTGTTCCAACCACTCAGTTCACAGCTGAGAGGGAAATGTTCAATACGATAATGTTTCTAAAACTGTTGAAAGTTCTGTAATAAGGACTTGAATGAGTCATTTCGAGAATTCAGAGACCCAGGCAGGTTGGCTCAGCCTGCTCTGATGCAGTGCCTCTGATATTTACTGCTCTCGTCAACCCTGACCCTTCTCTGCTCACCCCGTCCATCATTAGAAGAGACAAGTCTTCATTTTCCCTCCCATCCCATAATGCCCTCACACGATGACTTTCTTAGTAAAGTTTCCCTTGTCTTCACATCTTAAAGCACTGTCCTGCAGAATCACAATGGAGTTAGTGACTGAATGCTGCCTCCAACACCGTAGCGTGTGACCCCCGTTATCGGTGTGGACAGTGTCCTTTGTGTTTGCAGCTGAGTTCGTGAAGCTGGCAGAACTGCCTTGCCTGGAAGACCTGGTGTTCGTGGGCAATCCCCTGGAGGAGAAGCACTCTGCTGAGGGTAACTGGATCGATGAAGCGACCAAGAGAGTCCCGAAGCTGAAAAAGCTGGATGGTGAGTGCCTCTCCTCACACCCTTGCGTCACCGTGCTCCCCTCCTGCAGTCCTGCTCTGTGACTCTTCACCCCTTCTTCATAACTACTGTGTAAAGCTCTGCAGTCAAACCATTTATCCTGACAAGTAACTGCAGCATTTGTTATTAAGTGGGGCTGCAGCCTGCTAGAGCATTGGTTCCCAACCTGTGCGTCATGGCCCCTTTGGCAAACTTCTGTCTCCAAAAATATTACATTGTGATTCATAAGATCCATAACAGTAGCAAAATGACAGTTATGAAGGAGCAACAGAATAATGTTATGGTTGGGGGGGGGTCACCGCAGCCTGAGGAGCTGTATTGAAGGGTCGCAGCACTGTGCTAGAGGGACCACTGTGCTAGAGGGACCCTTCAGAATCTCTAGGGAGAGTTAAGGAGATGTATATAGTTTAAAAAATGTGCTCAGGTTATTCTGATATGCTTCCTAAGGAAGAAAAGTGCTCTCTGTTCTTGAGGTGAGCATTAGAGCCCTACACAGCCCTTAAGTAGCTACTTCTATACCCAAAACAAGAAGCAACTTAATTGGGGTGTAATTGACATAATTAACTTGACATATTCAAAGTATAAGTTTTAACATGTATAATCATCACCACTGTCAAGAAAATAATCGTGGGCTGGGGTGATGGCTCAGTTGGTCAGGTGCTTGCCTTACAAGTATAAGGCAAGTATAAATCCTTACGTAAAGACTTGCGTTTGATCCCCAAAGCCCATGTGAAAAAGCTGTAGTGCAGACTTTTGGTCCCAGCACTGGGGAGGTGAGGACAGGTGGGTTCTTGGGGCCTGCTGGCCAGACAGCCTATCCTAGTCAGCAAGCTCCAGGCTAGAGAGAGTCTCTCTCTCTCTCTCTCTCTCTCTCTCTCTCTCTCTCTCTCTCTCTCTCTCTCTCTCTCTCTCTCTCTCTCTCTCACACACACACACACACACACACACACACACACACACACACACACACAAGATAGAAGGGCTAGAAAAGTAGCTCAGTGGTTAAGGGTACCTGCTATATAATCATGAGAGCTGGGTTCAGATCTTGGCACCCACGTAACAAGCTAGGCATCCCACAAATACATAGAACTCCAGCTCTGAGATCTGACACTGTCTTCTGGTCTCCAGGGACACTATACTCATGTTCACAAACCCATAGGGTCTACATTAGGGGTTCTGTTTCATTCTATTTTTTGGAGACAGGATCTTGCCATGTAAAAATAAAAATAAAAAGTAGGTAAATAAAATATTTAAAAGCAAGGTGGACTGAAGTGAAATCCTAATTAGTCTTAACAATAAAAACCCGGAGTCATATATCAGGGTGAAAACTGAAAGAGCAGAGCAGCAGCCACCAGAGACTTCTTACCTCTACGAATCCTCAGACTGAATGGGCCAAGATCCTGTCTCCACACCTCCCTAGTGCTGGGATTAAAGGTGTGTGCCACCTGCCTGGCCTCTGTGTTAACTAGTGGCTAGCTTTATTTGTCAGAACACAAACAAAATGTCATACAACAGTGGACAGCACCTGAGGAACCATATGTAAGGTTGTTTTCCAGCACCCACATGTACACACACATACAAAAAGATGAACTCAATAAACTAAGGTTTCTTGTGCTCTTCGCAGCCCCTCATTCCTTCTCCCCATCACCTAGACTCTGCTGCTTTCTGTCTCTAGATCAGTCTGCTCCAGAGCTTTAAACGTGTCCCTTTCTCCCCTCAGACACATACCGAGGCATAAAATGACATGATGCAGGAGTAATCATGAGGCAGATCGGCTCCCAAGATATTAGTAATGTTCTAGTTCCCAGACTATACAGGAGTGCAGTTAGCCTTGTGACCCTTTAAATAATTTAGACTGCATTTGCATGAATATTTCACATTAAAGAGAAGAAGGCTAAGAGTATGTACTTAGCATGTGTAAGGCCTTGGGTTCAATCCCCAGCAGAAATAAAGGGCCAGGTGGGAAAATAGAAGATAATCTCAGCCATCCTGTGTTCACCTTTGCTTGAACTCGAGGCCCCCTGGGCTTATTTGTCTTCGTTCTTCTTGGGCTGCATAGAGAGGGTGAAAGCCTTCCCTTAAGAAGGAGACAAGTCAGGTGTGGTGGTGTAGGCCTTTAATCCCAACACTGTGGAGGCAGAGGCAGGCGGATCTCTGTGAGTTCAAGGCCAGCCTGGTCTACAGAGTGAGATTCAGGACAGGCTCCAAAGCTACACAGAGAAACCCTGTCTCGAAAAACCAAAACAAACAAACAAACAACAAAACAAAACAAAAACTCAGCACTCTCGAGATAGAAATTGGAGGATCTCTGAGTTCAAGTTCAGCCTGGTCTACATAGCAAGTTCCAGAATAGCCAGGACTGCATAGAGAGACCCTGTCTCAAAAAACAGAAAAGAAAGGGACCAGAAATAATATTTTCTTTTTCATTTTAGGTACTCCAGTAATTAAGGAGGATGAGGAAGAGGAAAGCTAAGGCCGTACTTTACACTTTGTATTAATTTATTTAAATGTTATGAGAACAATAGATCCGTTTTGTATGATTGTCTATTTTAAAGATTTTGTGAGGGTAGAGTTCTGAAGATAAAACACCTTTCTCACTTCCATCCTTTAAAACCCTATCAGTGTTTCTCCCTCACACCATCAGCACTGACTCTAGTCCAGCCCACTTTTGGAAACTACCAATCTCCTGGTTTTGTCCAGTTATGGACCACATCACCTGTCTCCTAAGATGTACATACCAGTCCTTTTAAGAGCAGAAGAACCAACCTGTTATCTGTACTCAGTTGCTTGGTGGTTTTTTTAGGCCAGGCATGTTAAAGGTATACTTTCAAGTCTATAAAGGTTCATGTCCTTATAACTCAGAAGCACAAATGCATTCCCCCCGCCCCCCCCCAACCTGCCGGCTCAGAAGGCAGTGTAGTGATGGGAAGCGTTCCTATTACATACAGCTGTACCTAGAGCCCAGAGTCCAAAGTCTGCTTGGAAACACTGGGGAAGAAAGGAAGACTGACTGACTTGGAGTCTTCTTAGCTCCTGCTATATTTACTTCTTTTTCCAAATATGTGTGCGCTGTCAACTGGAATTTAGGTTGTGCTACCTGGATGGCCACTCGAGTCGTTATGTACAACCAGACACCCCATGATCCCCACCAGTGACTAAGGCAACTGGCATGATCACTCCTTTGAAAGTAATGTGACTGCATTAACTCTTGGGGACCTTGCCTTATGCAAATTTAAAAAAAAAATAATTTCTTGAATCTTTAAAGCAGTAGTTGATAGTTCTAAGTACCTACCATTGAGATTTATAAAAAAATTTTCCCTAATGGTTTAGCCCGGTGCCCTTTGCTTTATGGCTATAAGGGTACAGACTTAAAGACTGAATTTGGTACCTCTAAATAAATGAAATAGTTTTTCAAGATATATTTTTGAGAAGACGTAAGTTAAGCAGCTCTTAAAGTGTATCGTGTAAGTGGTGTAGAGGGAAGAGAGATGTGGGATGGATCCCAGGCAAATGACAATATGCTGGAGATTGTCTCCTGTGGAACACTGGAGGTGTCTTCACCTCTGATCTGCAAAGCAATAGTTAGGTGTGGAGATAATTCATCATGTAAGAAAAATATCCTGAAAAATGTAAAACATCAACCCCAGACAAAGTCTTCAGTGGGCCGTGATGGAAGCATCGCCTGCAGAGAAGTCAGGCCCCCGCTGCCAAATTGTGCCTAAAGTCTCAACAGAGGCCACTGATTCTTGTTCCCACCCCCATGGGAGTCCACCTGTAAGCAATCACAGTGAAAGAGGGAAGAGACACTCTTTTTAATGATGGCCTAAGTAGGCTTGATTTGAGAGATTAAACAGCCATCATTTCAGTAAGAATTACTTTATTCCTCTAAGAGTCAAACTGATCAAAAGGGACCAGTGCTTTGACAATCAACTCTAAATCCAAACAAGAATGCCTAGTCTTGGGCTGGAGACACAGTTCAGAGGCTTCGGGCTCTTGCTCAGGACCTGAGGTGCTTCCCAGCACCCATGTGGAGGTTCACAACTGCCCGGAACGCCAGGGGATCCGACGCCCTTTTTGGCCTCCCAGGGCACCAGGCACACACATTACCCAGACATACATGGAGGCAAAACACTCATACATGTGAAATGATACATTTTTAAAAAGAAGATCTAGTCCAACTCTTATACGCTCCTTTTAAGCTTTTCTGATGGGAAGAAACTTTACCCTGCCGGGCTCAAACATTCAAAACCATTGGCATTTCTATTGTGAGCCACAGGGGCGAGACTTCATTCTCCTTGGTGATGCTGAGAGGGAACACTGTTGTTACTTGTAGTTTGCACAAAGCAAGCCCTGTTACTGTGTATGGCTGTACTTCCTGAAAGATCCCCTGGGAGTGAGTATGGGAAGGGGATGGCTTCGTACTGGATCTGTGAAATGACTTACCGTGTGTGTTTGTTTTTCCAAATTCTGTAAATGGGAAACCCCTTTCCCCATTTCTTAATGCCTTCTAATCAGTGGTGGTTCTCAGAGATATGAAAGGTGCTTTTCTGTGTCCATTTCACACAAAAATCATTTTTGGCTCTTACCCACCAATATTGGAATGGTTTTGATGAATCTCTGTCTCTGAAATTGAAACCAAAGTCACTCAGTTAGGAAATGGGATGGAAGGCTAGATCTATGAAAAAGTCAAGGCTAGCCTCTCCATAAGTTATCTTCATCTGCTGAAAATGTAGTTGACATGGGATGCATTCGGCTTGTGCCATTCAGATTGGAGACTGGACCGCTTCTGCATTCACGTGAACTTCTGCTGTTCTTATTAAAAGTGGTAGAATGCTGGAATCTGCCCAGCAGTTTAATTGTTCCCAGTCATGATGTTGCTAGATCAGAATTCTACTTTTTGTATTTCTTAATTCTGAGCTAATGGCCGTATTGTCTAACTAGGCCCTGGAAGGCTTGTGCTGTGCATGCTGCACCAGAGGTCCTCAGTGTCGGCACTGGTGACATTCTGGACTGCATACCTCACTGCTGTGGGCTGGGTATTATAGGCCATTTTGCCACAGCCCTGTCTCCCATCCCTAGATACCAGCGGCTCCTCCTCTCCAGTTACAATAACAAAAGATGACTCCAAACATCGCCCTCTGTCCCCCGGAGCAAGGGGACGCAGGGACAACCAAACTGTCCCCTAGATAAGAACCAGGGTTTCCCGTCTCGGCTCTGTTCACTGTAGCTCTCTAGTCAGAATTTTTGTGAGAAAGTCACATCTTTTACCACCATGGCTGGAGATGATTTATAGTGTCGTCCTTTGTGCAGTGCTTAATTCCACGTTCCACAGCCTTTGGAACTCGGGCATGGATGCTCCGACTTCTATCTGAAGGATTTCAACTTCAGTCATGTGTCCCTGCTCATCTTAGGACAGTGATGGTGATTTAGCCTGTCCCTCTCACTGTCAGCAAAGTCCAGCATTATGATAGATTGTTTTGTCTCTAAAGCTTAACATCTGGAATATACTTTGGAAATGTATCTTCTGCACAAGTTTTTGCAGACTGTGTCAGTCTTTTAATCCAGAAAGCATTGTGTTCAATTGCTCATGCCTGGAAATTACTGGTGCAGACTTCCAGTCCAACTGTGGTCACAGGGATGCTGTTCCTAACTGGTCAGTAACTTGGCATGCTTCCTAGAGCTGCCCTCCAAGTGGCTCTAGGGTGGAAATGTCTTGTTGAATAGGTGTTTGTTCTGATACCTTTCCCAGTGGTCTGAAAGCAAAGTAAGGAACAGCGAGAACCAGATCTGTCTTTGGCTGAGAGCTGGTGACATGGAAAGCAGAATTGAAATCTTTTACATGGGTTTTTCTTATGGTTAACATGAGAAAGCAGATGGCCAGCCCAGGAAGTTTGGATTGAATCATTTACTTTAAAAAATGGGTGGGGGGGTAGAGGGAAGTGTCTGAGGAGTCATGGTCTCTGACTGAAGTTGTAACCCATAGTTCACTGAGGTGTGAACAGTAAAGCAGCAGTAAAGGGAGAAAACCAGACTGCAAGCTGCCCTTGGCCACAGTCAGCCTGGGACACACGCGCTGTGTGTGTGGCTGACGATGAGTCTGAGCGATGAAGATCCGGGACGGCAGGGCTAGAACTGTTCTGACAGCCGACTTAACCACTTTCCTTATCTTGAGTGTGACACACTCACCTGTCCCATAGAAGTAAAAAGGTGAAAATTTAAAACCTAGGGTTACTTTTGGAATTCCATGTTTATGTATCTATCCCCACCTTTTATTCATTATTAGTTGTAAGAAAGGAAACTAAAAGGAAAAACTAGACGTCTAGCCTGATACCAATTGGTTCATTTGACACATGGAGAATCCCCCCCCCCCCCCATAGAGTTTCTCTGTGTAGTTTTGGTGCCTGTCCTGGATCTCACTCTGTAGACCAGGCTGGCCTCGAACTCACAGAGATCCTCCTGACTCTGCCTCTAGAACGCTGGGATCAAAGGCGTCTGCCGCCGCCGCCGCCCAGCCACGTGGAGAAATTTTAATTAGATTCTCATTAATTTCCCATATTGGGCAGATTAGAGAGACAACTAAATTATGCTCTAACAAATTTAGCAAGGAGGTAGAGAGAGTAAACTATTTTTTTAGTAGATTTGCACTTTAAAATTATGGGTGTGGCTGATGGTGGAAACACTCCCAAAGGGGAGGTGGAGCACTACCTAGCCTGCACACAGGTGTTCAGACTCAGGCTTCAGTCCTTGCCCACTCAGCTGAAATTGCTGTCTGTCTGCATGGTCAGTTAGGGTTTCCTGCCTTTTCCTGTTTGGGTTGCTGTGTCCAAGGTCATCCCTCTGGGAGGGTGTAAAATAGCATTCCTATTCAGAATAGAAACTATGGGTGTTTTCTTTCCATATTTAGATTTTTTTTTTTTTTTTGGAAGCAGGGTTTCCCTGGCTGTGCTGGAACTCACTTTGTAGTCCAGGCTGCCCTTGAACTCAGATCTGCCTGCCTCTGCCAGTGCTTGAGTTAAAGGTGTGCACGCACCACTACGCCCAGCCCATATCTAGATTTTTAAAATTCATTTTGGTGTTGGCTACATTACATGGGTGGGAGCTTAGCTTCTCCATCATCGGGAGACCCTGTGGAAGATCACTGTGACGCTGTCGCCCAGTGGGACCACTCCTGTCAACGGCTGGGGAATGCAGAGCGGAAGACAACACCATCCAGCTGCTTCTCCCAAGTTGCCCTGAATGGCCAGGAGCATCATTCTGAAGGACAGTTGAACATCTGTTAATGCCTTGGTAATAATCTTTTATACACAGGACTTTTGTAGCATGACTTTATGACTAAACTTATTGTGTGTTAAATTATTTAGTAATATTGAGTTTCTGAATGTTATTTTGTGAAACTTGTTTTAAAATAGTAATAAATCATGTTATTTTATAAAAAAAAAAAAAAAGCCCTTTGGTTATTATGTTTTAGTTAACATAGAGTGACTCCCATGATGTTTGATTTTTTTTTTGAAGCAATTCAGCTTTTGTATAACATGTGGTGACAGGGCCCGGGGGGGGGGGGGGGGGGGGGGGGGGGGGGGGGCAGCGTCTCAGTGTGTAGTCCTGAGTGTCTCAGAACTCACTATATAGACCAGGCATCTGATCCTGACTGTACTTTATTGTATAAGTATGGATGTGAGCGCATGTGGATATGCACAGCTGTTATGTATAATAGTAAAAATACCTCTCTTCATAGGATGTAGTCAATTCTTCAGCTATAAAAAGAAAGTATAGGCTAAGCATAGTGGCACAAGCCTATAATCCAGCGCCAGAGAGGACAATTTGCGGGACAGCTTGCTTCTTCTATACAATGTGAAACTTTATTTAAAACAAAACAAAAAACGGATGGGGCTGTGGCATCATGGTAGAGTGCTTGACCAGCACGCATGAGACCTTAGATTCAATTCTTGCTACTGAAGAAACCGATGTAGCAACCGTTGAATTGAGGGTCCGTTGGCAGGACGATGTGGGCTGGTGAGACGGCACAGCAGGTAAACGCACGCACCATCAAGGCTGCCAACCTGGGTCTTATCCCTCGAACCCACACGGTGGAAAGAGAGAACAGACTCGTACAAGTTGTCCTATGCCCTCCACATGTACGTGCCCACACACAAAAAGTGTCCCGTGTCCCTCTGAGAAACCAAGGATGCTGACAACATGAAATGTGCAGGACCCATATTTGTGCTTCAGAATGTTTATCTAAGTGGAGGAGTTGGGAGTGTGGTTGGTTAGCACATGATAGCGAAGTGTGTGTGCATGCATAAAAGTTTAAGAACTAGAATCTTAGGTCGAGGGACCCACATGGTAGGAGGAGATAATGGATTCCTGCAAGTTGTCCTCTGACCTCCACACGCTTACCATGACATGCACGGCCACATACATACACACAATATCTTAAAGAGGAAAATTCTGGAAAAACACACACCAATGTTAGTATTCACAAATTAATATTCACAATTAACAAATGGCACCAGCCCTGTCACCCCATTCTCTGCCCAAGTTAGCCCACCCCCCCACCCCCCCACCCCCGGCGCCTCCACGAAGCAGAGCCTCAGGGACAGACAGTCATGTGATTTATATTGTCACACCAGCCCCAATCTTAAACCCTGAGAGAATGCTTCATGGCTCTTCCAGATTTCTGCAGGAGCTCAGGGCTGGGCATCTGCAGTCACAGGCTCTCGAGAGAGAGCCAAGTAAACATGTTTTAAGCCTTTCCTTTTTCTCATCCTGGTATAAAATGACCGCACATGTGTGACTCGGCCATATTTCTTCACTGAAACAAGGTGTTAAGTCACAAAATGCAGAAAGGTTGCTAGAAAACCTAAGTCCCATTTCAAATTTTTCAAATGCCATAGAAATATATTTTCACCTCTTCGCCCATTCTCACTTGCCACGAAGAAGTCATGTGAAAACTGAACCCACTAAAAGGGATCTCGAAAGCTGCATGTGGCAGCGCATGCTTGTGATCCCAGCACCCAGGAGGAAGAGCAGGAAGACCACGGGTTCAAGACTAGCCTGTGCTACATAGTGAGATTCTATCTAAAAGAAAGAGCTGGGTGTGGTGGCTCATACCTGTAACCCTGGCACCGTGGCGGCTGAGGGCAGGAGGATTGCCACAAGTTTGAGACCAGCCTGGGCTACAGAGTGAAATCCAGGTCAGCCTGGGCTACAGAGTGGGACTGTGAAAAAGAAACAACCAAGCAAGGAACCAGCAGCAGAGAATGTGTAGATGATGTTGCAATTTAAGCTCCTAGCAAGGGGGTTAGATTTTTTTTTTTTTTGACATGAACAAAAATCCCTGTAAGAGGAAAATGTACAGAGCTGAATTACACTGAAAATTTTTATACATGTCAGGAAAACCAAGATGAGAATTTTCAAATTTTTATTTGTGTACATCTGTTTGATAACTTCAAATTTAGGACACTTAGCATCAACATGACCAATAATTAAATGACAAATATTTCAAGTGGGGGAAATGTAGCTTGTTCATGGCAATTCCCGCTATGGTTTATATCTGTATCTTACACCATGAGAAGTCGATTGTGCAGCTCCATAAAAGCGCATTTTTCTAACAGGCCATTTTTAGTCTTAGAATACTTTGCAGGTAAACTGATTCTGATGTTGAGCCACGAGAAATTAGAAATCTGAATTTTCAAGATGAGTAATATCATCGAATAGATTCACATTCTTTCCATCTATATAAATTAGGAACAATGTACAGCCGAACTATCCACAATATTAGTAACAAATATAACAGTTTGTACCGTACAGCCTGTGAGGCAGGCTTGCACTAAGCATCTGAACTTTCAAGTTCACAATCATCTTGACAGAAAGTGTCACTCACAGCTTCACATTTTTCACAACTGCCAAAGATGTCACCAGGAGGGCTTTCGGCCAGCGTTTGCTTTAGGCCGTATGACCTACCTCTGCTGTTGCGGCTCTAGCCCATCACACAGTTCGGCGACTGCTACACGAACACGCAGGCCCGACTCCCCGATCCCATCCCTTAGAAAACAAAACAAAACAAAATCGGGAGGCTAGGTCTTTACTATGAGAGGCAGGCTTGTAAGACTGCACAGGGATAACAAAAGCAGCCATCCCAACCCAGGGACTCAGATGTGCCCCTCCAGGCCTAGCTGCAAGAGGGCGGCCTCGGCCTCCTCCTCCTCCTCTTTGGCTTCCTCCTCTCGAATCTGCACCAGCAACTGGAAGAGGTTGGGTGCGGGTCTTTCCGCAGCCCCGGTCAGCCACAATTGCCTCCGGATGGCCCCACTGTGGTTGGCCCCGGCGATGACCTGCTCCAGGCGAGCCTGGTTTACATTTTCTTTATCAATGGCCCCCTTTTCCACTACCTTTTGCAGCAGAGGCTCCAGACGAATGACGTAAGAAGACAACTTTTCTCCCGGGTTCTGGTAAGTGTTCAGAAACCGGACCTGGGTATCTCTAGAGCTCTCCACGCTCCCGAACACCTGCTCAAGAGCCTTCAGGCATTCTGCGGTGGTTATGGCAGGGTTGTTGGTCTTGAGGATACGAATGACATCAGCAGCCGGGCCTCTCAAACTCTCCATCAGCCGCCGTCTCTTTTCTACATCAGATACCTGCCATTCTTCTATGACATCATTCGAGTGCTCCAGCCAGGAATCAAAGGTCTCTTCGCCAGGCCCGGGAATGTCCTTCCCAGAGAACAGCGTCAGCTTCTTATACCATATGGATTCAACAAGCGGTTGAATAACATTATCCAAAATATAGTTGAGCATCTCTGCTGGCATTTCTGGGCCTGGAGCGGGAGCAGGGTTCTGAAACCCAAGCACACGAGCAACATCTTGCACGGTCCACCCTTCCCTAGCTAGAAAGAGGTGCAGCCTTTCCAAAAACTCAGCATCAGAAGTGGGGGGCTTAAACATCACTTTCCAGAGCCCTCCTTTGCCTGGCATCTCTCTAGGGATCAGGGAGTAATCCACTGCCCCGGTGAGCTCTAACAAGGCTGCTTTCGCGTTTTCTTCCCTCCAGAACATTCTCCCCAGTACTCGATAGGACACCTGGGGCATCGCAGCTTGGAGAGTCTCTTCAATTTCAGCCTCATCACAGTTCACAGGGATCCCCCAGACCAGCAGAGCTCTCTGAGAGTTCACGTCCATTCCCCTGCACCAGTCTTCCAGTAGCGTCATAGCCATTTCGCCCAACTATTAAGGGTGCCAGTTCTACAAACACCGCTTGGAGAGGATCACAGTGCTACAGGACCTAGAACAATACAACATGCCTCCCTCCCGTGGGTAGGCCAAGGGGCGACCAAGCTTCAAGCAACCACAATTACCAAATGACACCAGAGTCCTGTCTGGTCCCTTGCGGATCCCGAAGTCAGTGTCCGGGGAGCCTCGGGTCACTCCGCCTACCACTCGAATGTCGACCTCTTTGGTTCGAGCAGGCGGGGGGCTGGCTGCAGCTGTGCGTGGCGTCACCGCGTGGAGGAAGGAAGCAAGGCTGATGGAAGGCGGTGGGCTCCGGGCTGCAGACGGCCGGGTGCGGTCGCGGGGCGTGGCAGCTCCTCCCGCCGCTCCCCGGCCGGCCGGTGGTAGGCGCGGGGGGACGTAGGGTCGCGCGAGGCCGGGGCTTGGAAGATGCGGGGAGAGGCGGTACTCAGGTCCGGCGGCTGCGGCAGCTGGCGAGCACCGGGGACCGAGGCCGCACGGAGGCGCGGAAGGCTGGCGGCCGGTTGGAGACAGCTCTGCTCAGCGCCTACAGCAGCGCGCTCCCGCAACGGCCGCCGCCGCGCAGCTGCAGTGCAGGGCGGGGCCGGTCGGCTCCCCAGTGTCGCCGTGGCAACCGTGTCCATGACGACGCGAGATGCGCGGACTCCAGAGGATCTGGCGGTTGCTATGGTACCGAGGGGTTTGAGGAGTCTATTCTGTGATGGCGCATTTCTTTTTATCCCCTGTATCTCCCAGATTCTTTCTTAACAATATTGCTAAGCATCTTTTTTTTTTAAATCTAATTTTGCTGTGGTTTTAAATTGGCCTTATTGATATGCATCCACCGTGACAGATGTCTCATGTTACTCATCCAGTCTACGCATTCACTCTATGCTGCCTATGAACACACTCAAGCACTCTGACTTCTGTGTACCACCTGATCACACTGGGCAGCTGCTCTGTTTCTCCCCATGGAAGCAGAAGAGAATGCCATCTATAGGTTCCTGTGAGAGGCTGCCTATGCTTTCTTGTCTAGATTTTGTATATTAAAAAAAAAAAAAAAAAAAAACAACCCAAAACAAAAAAAAAAACACAAAAAAACAAACAAACAAAAAACCCACCTGTTATACTTCTTTGTAGCCAGGCAAACAGCAAACATTTTCATTTCTTGGCCTTATTGAGTATGTAGGATAACAAAACAATGCTTCAGGCTCAGAGAGGTGGGTAAGTTCCCTTCAAACAAAACAAGGCCTGTCAATCCCAGCTGGTTAAAAAACAAAACAAAACCAAAAAGCCCTATAAGAATATGGCACACGCCGGTCGGGTGGTGGCGCATGCCTTTAATCCCAGCACTCAGGAGGCAGAGGCAAGCAGATCTCTGTGAGTTTGAGGCCAGTCTGGGATACAGAGTGAGTTCCAGGACAGGCACCAAAGCTACACAGAGAAACACTGTCTCTGGAAAACAAAACAAAACAAAAAAAAGAATATGGCATTCAACAATGAGTTTTTTAAAACCTTATTTAATAAAAGGTCTTAAGATACAGAACATTCAAAAGTAAATAAGTTACATAGGTACATTACAATCACATCAGCAAGATTCTCTTTAGTGTATTAATTTTTTTTTATAAAAAGCACACAAAAAATAAAATTTTCAGTCTGGTCTATCACAACTGTACAGCAAAAGAGGTAATATTTATATATATATGTATGTACACTATTTAATATGTAACAGTCTTTGAGGAGAGTGGCACAGGCAGCAAACACGAAAGGCAGTGTCTGATCATTTTGTTTCAAAATAAAAGGACTATGCTTATTTTATGCTATTCAACTATTTGTACAATAATTACAGACTGTCAAGGCTGTTCCTGTGCTCTGTCCTCTCCAACAAGGCCTTCAACTTGGACGATTGAGGAAAAGTTCTAACAGCTGCAATTGGTTGGTTTTTTTTTTTTTTTTTGAGGCAACCAACACAGTCAAATGTGGGTTAGACACACTGTTTTATAAAAATATGCATACTTCCTGTAAAAACCTAAGGAGTTAGGCTTTGCCAGTCTAGTAATAAATAACAACCCAGAAAAGTGAGCCCCCATTTTAAAAAAAAAAAAAAAAAAAAAAAAAAACATTTAAACAGCTGAGGCTTGAATATGTGTTGTATATTCCTCCTTCATCTTTAACATCTGGCACAGGAGAAGAAAGAGGTTAGGTCACTGAGGCAGTTAAATATAGGCAATCCCTTTAGACATCAGCAGCACAGGGCCTCTGTGCCAGGGCTGGAGGTGGGGTGGCGGGGAGGGGCGGGTATGTACCTTAGCCAAGAGGGGACTGCTGAAGGCGCGGAGGACAGCAGTAACGGCACTGTCTCCTTAGATGGGTAAGAGACCTCAGAAATGGTCCAGAACACTATTGTCAGTTCCATGCCCTTCTCGGAATGCAGGCGGAGGCTGCGAGGCAGGTAAGGTGAGATGGTGTGGGGAGGCTAATGTAAAGCTGAAGTTGTTACTTATTCTTAAAGCAGAAAGCTCTGAGGAGGAAGAAAAGAACAACCCAAACGAACCAAGCCCAGTGTGTTCATAGGAGAAAGCACCAGTAAGGACGCGCCTGCGCCAGCCTGCCACAAGGGCATCTGCCCTGGAAACAGCGCGGTGCTCACACTGCATCCTGGAGCATGGGTTCTTCTGATGAGATTGCTACTGAAAGGTAGCATCTCGATTTTTTTTTTCCTGGCTATATTCATCTGGTCTGGTCTCTGTGAATTGAGAAAAGTAGAATCGCTTTTTTTTTTTTTAGTAGGATTTCCAAGGACTAGGTGGTACCACTGAGCAGAAGAGTCTCACGTGGCTGAAGATGTCTGATATCACATGTCCAAGGGGCCTGAGCCAAATATGGTTTAAATAGAAAAAAACCTCGGGAACCATTAAGCAGCACTTTGGGGCTAAGCTATGAAGGCACTCATTATGCACGTGATTTAGAAGGAAGTCTACATTTGTTGCTCTCTTGCTTCCAGAGGGTACCAGATTTTTGCAATCTTGAGACTCTGAGTTTGTAGACGCCTCTGAAAGAAACTAACAGGGAAGCTAAAGGTTTAGGTAACCGCCCAGCTATCTAGGGGGACATTTTTGTTACTTCCAAAGGCAGCTCTCATAGGACCATACTAATGCATAAATGAATGTAAAAAATGCCCAATAGTGAACAGCTTAAAACAAAACTCCATGTCTCTTTCCAGTTTCCAACAGGGCTGTAGGCTATTCCCTACAGAACAGTGAACGAGTCCTTTTCAGTTCTTTGCTAACATGTTGACCACTCAGATACACATCCACTTAGACTTTCTTCTGCACAACTCAGTTGACTAATGACGTCAGAAAAATCACTTAGGCCCCCTATGGGACTGGCAAGCCAAGGGGCCTCCAGAACATTCCGGCCCTTTAGTAATTTCATGCCAAATATGGTTTCTTCCAGCCAGAATCCAGGCTGATAAACAGAACTAGAATTCTGGCGGCCTGCCAACTCCCTCAAGCGTTTTGAAAGTACACAGAGGGCAGGCCCAAGAACTGCCTTTGATGTCACCCACATCTGCTAGTTTCCTGTGACTGTGACAACACTCCCCACCTTCCCAGCCCGTTCAGTACTACCACCGTCCCTACTGGCAAGAGCCACAAGGTAAGGGACCCTAGGGCCTTGGGATTGGGGGTGGGGGTGGGGATGCTAAGAAGGTGCCTTATTTTGGGATTAAATGCACTTGGACCTCTGGAAAGCAAGAGGCCCCTGGTCCCTGAGGATGTTAAAAATTAAATATTAAGAATAAATAAATAGTTCCCAAATGACACGAGTCAAGGAATGAAGGCTCCTGTCTAATCTAGTTAGGAGACATCCCCCTCCCAGGGAAGGATCCAGAAATCTTCAGCATGCAGGATGGGGGCGGGTGGGGGGTGTGTGTGTTAGGCTGTGAATATCAACACTGAGTGGGGGTACAGTGGGGTTAGGCCGCAGCTACCGAGAACAGGACAAGCAAGCCGGGAGCTGGCACCGAAGAGCAGGCCAGGCCTTTCCAGGACCTGCTTGAGGCTCCCTCAGCAGCCTCCAGGACCCAAAGGTACAAAATGGTAGGCAGCAGGAAGAGTCATCAGGCTTCTCCGAAGATCCCTCCGGCCTGGCTCTGCATCTTCTGGCCTCTGTACAGTTCCCTTCCCCGCAGCAGGCTGAGAGCAGGGACGTGAAGAGCGGGGGCCCTTCCTCAAATGTTTGAGAAGACTTTTCCAGCCCCAGACGGGCTGTTAACAAGCAGCAACGAGGTTGAAACTGTCCTCCGAGACACTCCTAGAGAGGCGGTGACCTCAAGCCAGGTCACTGGCGCGGCTCCAGCCGGGATGCAGTTGTACAGGGACAACCCAGGTGTTAAGGCCACCGTTCTCTGAGGAGTCCCTTTGTTCGGGGTCTTGGGACAAGGTCTGCACAGCCTTCCAGGACCTCTGGGGAAGGAGAAATCATCTGCCATGGGGTGAGCTTGTGTTTGGCTTGCCACGGTGGCTTACTAGGGACCTGGGACGGGGGAGGCAGAGATGCGCAAGGCCTGGCAGCAGCAGCGGAAATCAGGGAGCAGCGCCAGAGCCCTTCCCCCTTGCAAGGGGCCCGGCCTCTCAAAGGCTCCAGGCCAGCGGCTCAACTCCTGACGGACCAGATCCTGGGAGGACTGGATCCTGCGAGCCCTTAACACTGTCCTCGGCCTTCGTCAACAAAAGCGCCTGTTTATTTTTCATCATCGGATTGGTTTGGCAAAGTCCACGGGACCCTCTTCCTGGCTCCCTCCGGAGGTTCCCGGGTGCAGGGGTGCAGGGGGAGCCCAGGGAGAGGGTCCAGCGGGCTCTCAGCCCTTCTCGCCCTCGCCGCTCTCCTCCCTCAGCGCCTGCTGGTGCGCGGCAGCGGCGGCGGCTGCCTCCTTCTCCTTCAGCCTCAGGGCCGCCGCCTTCTTCTCCTGCTCGGCGTGACTCTTCATGTGGGCGCTGCGGCTCTTCACCTTGTAAAACACCCTGCAGCAGCGAGCGGGAGGGCCTCGGGTGAGAGAGAGCCACCCCGGGTTGGGGTGTGGCACCCTCCCCTCAATGCTCCCTCACACTCCTGCCATCCACCTAGCACCTACCTTCACCGCTCCCACTAGGGATGGTGCACACACACGCACACACACACACACACACACACACACCCCACTTCAACCCACTCCTGCCCCGTGATGTCATTACCCTGGAAACCCACCCACCGAGCCAATCAAAACACAGATCCATAGTGCCCATTCCCAGCAGCACCTACACCCCAACTTGCGTCCAGGTCCCTGCCCCAGCACTCTACTAGGTCCCCGTGGAGACAGACAAGGCAGGGACATCTTACCTGCCGCATTTTTTACAAGGGAAAGTGTTCTCCTGGTTTTGGGTTTTATTAAAAGCCTCGGGTTTTTTCTTCTTCTCCGTGAAAGGCAGTGCCCTGCGTGACTTCCCGGGTCCTTCTCTCGGTTTCTCGGAGGTCTGAGCACCTGCAGGCCCCGGGGCGTTGGGTTCGTGGCTCCGGAGAATGAGGACGTCATTGGCCTGGAGACAACCAACAGGGGGGGGGGGGGGGTGTTTCAGAGGCAAGTGTAGATTCAGAATCCTGGCCTCTCAGCGAACAGGGGGCCCTAAGCACTCCTACAGTCCTGCCAAATGGTCGCCTAGTATGCGACAGCGCCCCCCGGCTGCCTCCAGGAGGCCACTGCAGCTTGGGCTGGCTCTGGCTCTATTACAGAGTGGCTGGCACAGGAATTCTGTGCCACACCTCGGCAGCTATAGGCCTGAATACTTCTGGCTCTGTGTTCATCTTTTCTGACATCTCGCCAAACCATGCATGTCTCCATGCCAGAAAGAAATGTGTTCCCGTGACAGGCCAGGTGGGAGGGAGACGGGTCCTCAGAGGAGCCCTGTCTCCAGAAAGCTCCCGGTGCAATGGAAGGGACAGATGTGATGGCCACTTGCTGAGGAAGTGCTGGTAGGGAGGAACAGAAGAGAAAGAGAAGGTGTCGAGACCCATGGTGTGTACCCCCCAAGGAGGTTACTGCTCTGGCCCCAGGCCAGGAACCCCCAGACAGCCATCGGAAGTGATGAATGTGCCTTTGAGTCACCCTCAAAGTGTTCACAAAGACAGCAGAACCAGACGGCAGGGCCACCGCACGGCTCCCCGACAGGAGAGCAGCCGCGTGGAGAGGAAGCAAGCAGCTGTGTTTGGCCGACAGGTGCTCTGCGGGCCTAAGTGGAGACATGCATTCCATCTCTCCCACTTCCGGGGAGCGCGCTCCTGATGGGAGCCACGGTGAGATGCCTGCATCGCCTGCGAAGGGGACCAAGACTTGGAGTGTGGCCTTCAGGCCAGGCAAATGGCATCTCTGGACCCGATTCCCCCATCTGCTGAGTGGGAGTGAGCACGCCGTGTGGTTATTACGGGGACTTAGCGAGATAATGGACACGAAACACTCAGCGGGGAACACAGAGGGCCATTATTGGTATTCTCACCGTCTCGGCTCCATTTCAGACATTCTTGTCAAGCGCATGCTGGAGGGTGAACCATGACTCAACTACAGCTTATGAATGCTTCCCCCACGCTGCACACATCTACTGGGTTTTCACAAGGCCTTTTTCCTCGGAATATCAGACACAGAAACACTGACACACACACACACACACACACACACACTGTATATAAATTGCAGACAAGCTACATTACCTTCAACCTCAGTTCCCTTACCTGTACAATGAGATTCATAACAGCCCTTACCACACAGGGCTGAGGCCCAAATGAAAACATCAAGTTCTCAGTCCACTTCCTGAGCTATACCTGCGGGAACCACTGTGGTCTTGCTCTGCACCCCCACCCACACCCCAGGCCTAGCTCCGCCTTCCCGGCCTGTGCTCGGAGAGTGGAGGTCGAGGTCACTTACCGCCTCGTTGGCCTGTAGTGTCTGCGTAGCCTTGACGGCAGCGGCCCTCCGGCTGCGCTCGCGGCCCTCTTCCTGCTCTCCCTTCTCCTGGGTTTCTGGCACCTCCTCCTCCTCCCCCTCCTTCCTGGGCTCTTTTACTTCTCTCTTGGGCTCCAGTCTCTCTTCACTTGGGGACTCTCTTCTGGGAGGAGGCACCCTGGGGACCTTCTGAGAAGTCTACCAGGGGACAAAAATGAGCTCGGTCATTCCAGAGTGCAGACTCTGAATCCAGCCAAGGCCCCAGAGCACCTGCTGGGCTGGCCCTGCCACCCTATCTTGGCCCAGGGTAGCCTCTTGTACTGGGACTCTGTCCTAAGTCACAGCCCTCCCATGGCCAGTTGGCCCAGAAACAGGGTAGACTTGACCCTGGGTGCCCTCTGGGTGAGACAGAGCCAGGGCTAGGGAGGGAGCATGCCAGGACCCACGAACCACCTGGTCTCCTGGATAGATGCCCAGAATCTTCTGGACACCCTTTGGGCAGAGTGACCTCAGGGTATACCAGGCAGGAGCTCTGAGCTCCAGTTTAAACAATCTGTGACATTAACTATCTGGATCTCTACTTCCCATTTACAATATGGGGGCCGAACTACTCCCGGGTCTCAAAGTAGCGTGGCACCAAGTATGGACTTGTAACTTAGAGACAGTATCGGGGGATCCATGGCACAGAATGAAATCACAGCATCTTTCAAGGACGAGGTCGGGGTTGGTGCTAATGTGCCTCTTGTGCTTCCCCAGACCTGGTGATCTGTGTCTCAGAGTCCTGGCAGGCAATTACAGCATGTAGCTGGCATTTAGTAACAGTGGTTTTCATGTGGACTTATTTTTCCCAGTACCTTCTATTTATAGGAAACAATACTGGTTATCTATTTATGACTGTAATATAAAGCTTCCCTTTTGAGAAATAAAAATGAGTTGACCCCCCCCACACACACCCAAAAAATGAATAGTAAAAGTAGTATGGGACATGACAGAATTAGTACTAGCGGCATGTGGTAAGGCCGGAGAGAGCAGATACCATAAAGGTGCTGTAAGAAGGGCTAGAGCTCAGAAGCGGCGTGAGCGGTCTGCTCTGAGGAGGCAGAACCCGATTCTCCAGGGTTCTGCATCAGCACCATCAGCATGATGCCAGCAGGTGATATGGGGGAACTCAAGGGTTCAGGGCCTGGGCTGCCAGGGACCCTGTTCTCCTCTGTCCACCCTCTGTAAACTCCAGGAGAGTCTGGGCTCAAGCTTCCAGCTAGGTACTGGCCCCAGGTGCTACCGAGTATGAGGCGGTAGAGGCTGGGAAAGGACCTACCTTAACGTCCACTTCAACCTCTTCCTGGGCTGACTTCTCATCACTTGTATCCACGTCGCCAAAGGTGAGCGTCCCATTGCGGCCAATTTTCACCTGTTTCTTGTAGGTGTAGTAGAACTCCACACACTGGGCCACAGTCTTGGTCTGGATCTGCATTCAAGCCAAAACTGAGGTCAGAGGGAGCTGGTGTGACTCACTTTCCTCATCTCCGCATGCTCCCTTTAGTCTTAGGCAAAAAACTAAACCCCAAACCCCACTTCTCCATGCCTGCTCCGTAATAACCCCTGACCAGTGCAATTAAAGGAGGCTTATGCAACGTCTCAGTGAGTAACCACTACAGGCCAATAGCAGAATTTCCAGGGAGATATTAGTGCTGTGCCAGGAGAGGCTACGCTGGGCCAGCAGGGGCTCGGGAGCCTTGGCGGGGTCGGCATCGGCACCCTGCGGTATGACTGAGCTTTCCTATCCCTCACAAATTTCTCAGAAGTTCACACAGTTCCTCCTGGAGTCCCCAGGTAAAAAGGGGCTCACCACCCTAATTTCTGCTTTTTCACGTGTAAACCGTAAGGGAAGTGATGCTTGAACCACAGTAACCATAGTGATCATCTTCACAGGCCTCTCAATATGCTGTTTAAATTGCTTGCCAATGCTTAGGGCAGTTTTATTTGAAAATAACCCCCCTGCTCCTGTACTAGGGATTGAACATAGGGCCTTGGACGTGCTAGGCAAATGCTGTACCATTAACTAAGTACTCCCACCCCACCCCACCTCCTTTTTTTTGAATTTTGAGAGAGGGTCTCACTAAGGCAAGTAAGCTGGCCTTGAACTCACTCCAGGAGCCCACGCTGGCTTTGAACTCACAATCCTCCTGCCGCACCCTCCCAAACAGCTGTGATTACAGGCCTAGACCTGGAGGCCCAGCTGTAGCTGACTTTTAATGCTTAGCTGACACAGAGGGAGGATGAAGAGAGATAGATGTGTTTCATGGGTGCGTGTTTAGAAGCAGACAGAGAAAGAAAAGAAAACGAGACAATGATAAAACTGGCAAATCTCAGCAGGGCATTTTTTTTTTCCCTTGGTTTTTCGAGACAGGGTTTCTCTGTGTTGTTTTGGTGCCTGTCCTGGATCTGACCAGGCGGGCCTCGAACTCACAGAGATCTGCCTGGCACTGCCTCCCGAGTGCTGGGATTAAAGGCGTGCGCCACCACCGTCCGGCTGGCAGGGCATTTTTAATGGGCGTTCGTGGGAATTACCCTTCTCTGCTCCATTTAGTGAATTTCAAACTAAACTAGAGAAGCATCCAGGCATCTTTGCACAGCCAAAGCCGGCCCCAACACAGCAGTGAAAACCTCCTCCATCCATCTGGGGACTGGTTTCACTCCTCTCTAGGGAACAATGCCAAGTAAGGAAGAGAAACATCATGTCGGGGAAGACTCAGGGAAAGCCCAGAGAGGAAGCAGAAGGTTCTCTCGGCCTTGCTACTACTGCCAGCAAAGGGCTGTGTGTCCTAAGGCGAGTCGCTCACCTTCCTAATTTCTGTTTTTTCGTGTGTGAAAAGTAAGGGGTATGACGCTAGAATCCCCAGGTCATCTCATGGTCCTCTCAGATTCTGACATCTGCCCTCTCATTTCAGAGATCTATTCGACCACTGGGTTTGCTTTGAGCAATGCATTCCCACACATTTTCTCTGACACTTCCCCTCCTTGATCCCTAGATTCAGTCACATCTAGGCTTAAAAGTCCTCTCCCGGGAGCTCAGAGGTCAGCAGAGGACCCTCTGTCAGGCAAGCTGTGGTTTACAGAGCCATCTCCGAAGCTCCTTAATGGCGATGATGGGGCCGGAACTCGGGCACACTAGGCAAGCACCCTGCCGTCTGGCCACCTGGCGAGTGACCACAGGACCCCTCGCTCGCCCCTGCTCACCAGCTTCTGCACCAGGAAGAAATCCTTCTTATAGATGGCGATGCCCTTGTTGAACAGCTTCTTCTCAGCCATCTTCCACTGGTCAGAGCCTGAAGAGCGGAGACGGTACCAGGTTGTGAGTCGGGCAGGAACATGAGTGTCTATCTATACTGTGAGCATGACTCTGACCCACTGAAAGTGTGAGGCCGTCCACATTCACGTTGGTCATTCACTACCAGCTTCGTGAAGCCTCCCCCGCTTGCTCGTCAAAGGGAATGAACATTAGAACCTGTCTTTCCAGGTCCAAAACGGACTAGATGCTACAAGGCGGGAAGAACCTTTCGGGGCTCTGCCTGGTACAGACAAATGTGGACCTCACAGAGGCTCGACATCAGTAACTACTGGGCTTACACGATAGCATCCATGTCCCTCTTCCAGCATCTAGACCAAGACAAGCACACCTGAAATCAGCTGACTGCTCTCCTCCCTAGGTTTCCGACCTCTGTACCCGTGACGTGGGCTTTTTTTTGGCTTGGATTGCCTACCCACTTCATGCTTCCCTTCTAAGGGCACGGGGAGCCCCACACTTGGCTTTGACATTAGTTTTCCTGCTGACTTTTGGCTGACTCTTCCTGTCCCCACCTCCATTCAGGGCTGTGACTCAGCACTGAGCAGGGCTCCACGGATGCTGGAGACCCTGAGACTCTGGACCACATGACCACCCCCGTCAAGCCCACCTGTGTAGTGATACGTGGCCAGCGGGTGGTTGTGGGGCCGCACGGGCTTCTTCAGGAGCAGCTTATTCAGCGTTTCCTGGAGGGGAGGAAAGGGCTATCAGGAAACTGTGACAGTCGTGGTGAAGGACGAGGTACCCTGGGCCTGGGCAACATGCAGGCCTCTGCAGGCCTCTGGGTAGAGCAAGCACTTACTCCTGCCTTAACCGCTGTGAGACAGGACATGTGGGAGCGTGGTAAAATCAAGGCAGTGGGGCTGCTGAGGACCCAGGCCACGAGACCACTGCAGGAATGCTCAACCACCAAATCAAGTACGGACAGAGAATGCCCCTCGGTGACAATTCAGAGAGCGGGGGAAACTACTGACCTAGGATCAGGGATTAGATTCAACAGTAGGGCCTTGCATACCCAGCTAGGGTTTGAGACTAAAGTTCCCTGAGGCCAAACCCCAATAACCTCCTCCTTGGTCAGACCCCCTGGTAGCTACCTCAAATCACCATGCCAAGTCACCCTAGCACTCAGAAGGCCAAGGCGAGGTAGGGAGTCATGATTGTGAGGGGAAAAAAGAAAGAAATGTAACGCCCCCCCCCCCCCCAGAACAAAAGAGCAAAAACAAATCGATAAAAATTTATACCACCAGGCACGGTCCTGGTAGCAGACAGGGAGGGACCAGTAACTGCTTTCCTAAGGGACAACCCCCTCCTCCCCCCGGCCCGGGCAAATTAACGAGGCTTTCTCACCAGGATGTCCCCCCTCGACTCATGCAGATAGTGCAAGGCCAGTTCCTGGTTGGTGCCAGCACCAGGGAAAATGCTTGAACAGGCAGCTGTCAACAGGTCATCCACTGGATCCACCGGAAGCATTGGGAGGACAAGAGGGAATCGTGTTCAGTGTTGGACCTTGAGGACCCCAGCCTGCCCTCCTGCCCACCAGCCTGCCATGCCCTGCTCACTGGAACTCCCTCCTCACCTTGCCTCTGCTTCTCCCAGTTGCTCTCAAGATGCTCCCAGGGCTGCCACACCAAGTCAGCCTTGTGGGGGTCTGCAGCTGCCAGGGCACGGTCTCTCATCATGGGGATTTCTGCTTGGAACCGGGTACCAACATTGATCCGTCTGCAGGGGCAGAAAGGCAAGGGGTGAGGCCCTGCCTTTGTGGGGGCAGGGAACCCAACTTTCTCCCTAGGATGTGAAGGAACCGTGCAGCTGGCAGGTGCTGAGTGCAGCAGGGCCACAGCTGCGTGCAGGGAATCTGGTAGCTGGTATACTCAGACAGGCCCAGAGGCCAAGGAATGGAAACGCTACTCCACATGTGACAGATAAGGAGAGTCTCTTGGACCCCCACCCCCGGCCCCCACCCAGCTCTCCCTAGTGACAAATTCAAGCCACCCTGGTCCTTCCCTTTCCTCTCCCTGCAGCGTCCACACAAAAGCTGGCAGAAGACAGCAGAGCCCGGGACAGACTACAGAAGCCCAGAGAGACTACTTGTCTCTATGCAGGCCTCTCCTCTTGCTCCCAAAGCTAATCTGCACCGCAGTGGGTCCACCTGGCCACCCACACGCCATGAGCCTGGGGCAGGGCTGCACTTACGGTTCGATGCTCACGGGGGTGGCCTCCCCCATCACAGACAGGACGGGCGGGGTGACTTCGGAGCTATCTATGGGCAAAGAGCATATTGGTAAATGGCCCCTTCCTCCTTGCAGGAAAACACTCCCGTCCTAGGCGGCTGTCCCGAATGCCGAAGAGTCACAGCGGTGACTCACTGAGTGCACTTGGAACTCAGGCGCCTCGGTTTTCATAGCTGCACAAAGGAGCTACTCGACCCAAGCTTCCGGGCCGGGCGGTGGTGGCGCACGCCTTTAATCCCAGCACTAGGGAGGCAGAGGCAGGCAGATCTCTGTGAGTTCGAGGCCAGCCTGGGCTACAGAGTGAGATCCAGGACAGGCAGGGCTACACAGAGAAAAACTGTCTTGGAAAACAAAAACAAAAACAAAAAACAAGCTTCTGTATAGAACTATGTTTTACTTTGGTTTTATTCTAGCAAAGAGGCTGAAACTGGAGGCGCACTGGAGATGGTAAAGGGGGTCTCTTCTATAATTATCTTCTCATTTCCTCTCCCTTTTTTTTTTTTTTTTTTTTTTTTTTTTTTGCCTCACTCTCCTTCAAGCTAATCTGAAAGCCGGACTAGACCAAGGCACTCCCTTACTCAAAACAAAACAACACACAAAACCTCTGTTGTTGTCTCTCTGCAGCGTGAGACAACCCCTGGAACCCTCAGCTGTTCAAGGCAGTTCCCCATGTGTCTGTACCTCCCACAGCCCAGACTCGACTCCAGAGGCCTACTAACCTCGTGGCCCTCGATGGCTCCCTCTGCTCGGCCCTGCTCCACGCCTGCGGTGCCCCGCCTGCCCCTCCCACTCTGAAGCTCAAGCTTAGCTCTGGCTCCACCATTTCCCAGATTCTTTCCTTATCTAATCAGGCTCCCCAGGCTAGAAGCTTGGTGTCAGCCCCATTCACCGGGTCCGGGTTCCCCACTGCTACAGGAACCTCTGCTTTTCGGTCTCCCAGGCTTTCCTGGTAATTCCCTAAGGATCCTGCGCCTCACTTTCTTTAGACTAGATAACGGTGTCCCATGCATTCCTGGAGCCTGCACAGGATCCCTGCAAGGTTTTACACCCAATGCTCAGTAAACACTTGTTGGGCAGACTGACATCTTCTTGGCTGACAGGCTGATCTCTTCAGTGATTTCCAGCACAAACCGAGCCAGGGAGAGAAACCTCCCTGGGAAGCAAAGCCCACGCCTGCCAGCACAGGGCAATTTCCATCCACAGACACCAGGAGGCACCAGAGAACCACACCATGGGTGAGCTCTGGGGTCAGAGGTTAACTGGGTGAAGAATGCGCCTGCGTGATTCCACTGCAAGTGATCAGGTGATCCCGTTTTCCAAGGGAAAAGAACCCCTTTGTGAAATGGACATTTTTAGGCCTCACAACACCCAGGCATGCTCTCGATCAAAATGACTGCTCAACAGGCCAAGGAGACCAGGACCGTCACCTCATTTAAACAACCACAACCCAGGGAGGTAGCTATTCGGTTGAACCGGAGGAAACTGCTGTTTGTGGATCTAACAGCTGAATATCAATAATTCCACCATCAGCCAAGTATGATGAATCTAATCCCTGCCGAATAATGAAGGAACTGAGTGAGGTCTGGGCAGTTGGACTTGCCCAAGGCATGTGACAGTAAACAGTGGATCCAGGATCAGAATCCAAGCAGGAGGACCATGCCTTACCAGCCCCCAGGGGGAGACAGCAGAGTTCCTCACAGCCTCCAGCCCCACTACAACCGCCCATAAACTGAACTGCGTCCCTCCCTCTACACCCCCCCCACCACCACCACAGCCCCCGGGTCACTCACTAGAACGGAGCAGGGTACGGTGGGCACTCTTTGGCGTGATAGGAGGAGGGGCCGGGATGCTGCTGGTTGATATGATGGCATTGAAGTAGAGGCCGGAGCCTTCCCGAACGGGGCTGAGAATGGGGGGCGGTGTGTAGGGGGGCAGCTCGAAGCTCCTCTCAGAGGAGTGGTCAGCTAGGCGGACGGGAGAACGCAGATGGCTCTGGTAGGGGGTGATGTTGGAGTAGACAGGAGGGGCGATGAAAGTGCCCGCCTTGGTGGGGATGATGAGGGGCTCCGGCCGTGGCCGCTGCTTTGGTTTCCGCAGGGAAGGCTCTCCCTCCAACTTGACGTTCAGCTCTTCAGCCTGGAAACGGAAACAGAGCAGAGAGGCTCAGCCTCTTGGGTGTCCCCAGAAACCTGTAGCCCTGTCTGGACCCTGCTGGTGTCATCTCTGACGCGACCTGCCCGCTGTACCCACCAAGGCGGCCTGAAAGATGGGACGGCCCAAAAGCCCAGCCTACTGTCCCCTCCAGGCAGGTTCAGGCTAGCAAACTGCACCTAAGGGCCTGCCTGAGTGTTCCAGGTCTCGGGAACCACCTGTCTTACATTTTCTTTAAAAAAAAAAAAAAAAAAAGGAAAAGAAGAAAGGGAAAGAAGGAAGGAATCCTGTCAAAACCTAGAAATTATTCTTCGTTCTAAACTTGGGTTCCAGGCCATGGCTCCCAATCAAGGCTGTGATGTGTGCAATGGGGGAAGAGTTCAGTTGGGAAGGGCCCAGGCCTCCACTGCTCGGACAGGATCCATCACCTTGGCTGGCTATTTTAAAACGATGCATTTCCCATGCGCATCTCCACCTTTTCATAAAAAAAGACTGAATTTGTTTTTACTTATGTGTACACATATGTCTGTGCGAGTGTCGGCCACGTGCACGTGGGTACCCAAGGAGTTCAGGGGAGGAGGAGGAGGAGCCTCTGGCGCTGGAGGTGCCTCAGTGGTGCCAGAAACCAAACTTGTGTCTGTGGAGGAGCAGCCAGCACTGTTAACCACTGAGCCATCCTTCCAGCCTCCATCTTCACGCTGCATATGGAAACAATAGGAAACACCTCCCAGATCTGGCAGCCATGAAGATTAAGTAAGCTAGTATGTGGGAATGAATAAGCCTATCTGTTTTTGTGGTAATGGAGACCGAATCCAGGGCCTTGTGCATGCGAGGCAGGCTCTCTCCACGGAGCACAAGCTCCAACCCACTGTCTTTCTCCCTCTAATCTGACATTCAGCTCCTCAGCCCGAAGAGGGATGGATGAACAGGGTTGGCTCGGCCTCCTGGACAGTACTATGAGCTAATATATGGAAATCAACACTCTGTGGTTGTAGTAACAGCTGTTATAACTACTTAGAGTCCAGGTTCTGCGTGCGATAGAAGAACTGTGGGCCAGAACCCGGGCTGGGAATGAGCCCACGGAACGGAACGGAACGGAACGGAACGGAACGGAACGGGAGTCTCTGCTCCCGTCAGAGGCTAGCCCACCCATGTTGTCAGAGGTTCGTCGACATGGCATGCCTTCTGGGCTTCTATACAGAATAGAAAGCAGGGCTGTCAAGAAACAGCTTAACCGTTGTCTCAAAAGGGAAGCACAGAGCTGTCGGGAGGGAGCAGCTCCTAAGGCATTTCTGGGCTCACAGTAAACCAAGTCAGTCATGTTGACTGGGGGAGCAACAGGCGGAGTCTCCCCGTTTCAAGGATCCAGCCAAGGGGGAATCTCTGCTTCTGAGGCCCTGGCATAACCCTTCCTCCTTCCTGTCTGCCCTCATGTCCCTTTTACTAATTAGGATGAACTGAGGAACATTCATTCCTCCGCCTTTAGGGGAACAGTCTGAGTTCAGAGGGGGGAAAAAAAAACTGCAGTGAGCCATGCCAGTTGGTTTTGCCAACTCGACACAAACCAAAGTCATCTAGGAAGAGGGACTCTGAGTTGAGGAACTGCCTCCATTAGACGGCCTGACCATAGTGTGTGGGCCATCTGCTAATTAATGTGTGAGGGCCCAGCCCACTGTGGGCAATCCACCCCTGGGCAAGGGGGCCTGGGTTCTTTAAGAACGCAGGCTGAGCAAGTCAGGGGGAGCAAGCCAGTAAGCAGCACTCCTCCGTGGCCTCTGCATCAGCTCCAGCCTCCAGGTTCCAGCCTTGAGTTCCTCCTGTCCTGACTTCCCTTCATGTCGGGCTGTAAACCGTGAGAAGAAATACTCTTTCCTCCTCAAGTTGCTTTTGTTCTTGGTGTTTATCACAGCGGCAGAAGACTAACTAGAACAGGAGCTAAACACCACCCCGGTGTACTAGGCAATCCCTCCTCCCATACAAAACCAGCTCCAGCTCTTTGTAGGTGAGAGATTTAAACTGTTTTGAATATTTTTACTTTTGTTTTGTTTTGTTTTTTGTTTTTCGAGACTGGGTTTCTCTGTGTAGTTTTGGTGCCTGTCCTGGATCTCGCTCTGTAGACCAGGCTGGCCTCGAACTCAGAGATCCGCCTGCCTCTGCCTCCCAACTGCTGGGATTAAAGGTGTGCGCCACTGCTGCCCGGTGAGTATTTTTACTTTTAAGGTGTGGTAATGCTACTGAGACTATTTTAAAAAGAAAAAGAAAGGAAGAAGGGAGACAGGGAAGGAAGAAAGGAAGGAGGGAACGAAGGAAGGAAGGCAGGCAGGCAGGCAGGCAAACAGACTATATGTATGTATTCAGATGCAACCCAAAAATATTTGTGGATGAAATGATACAATGTGTGAAAGGTGCCTCAAAATAATTCAGGGTCATAAAAGTACAGTTGAAATAAGACTGGATAAACATTCATTCATTAGACCCTTCTCTGTTTTTATACATGACTGGAAATGTCAATAATACAATGAAACATACAGAATAAACAAACAACAAAATACAAACACAGAATGAGACCCCAGAAAGCGGACAACCTTGAGCTAACTAACTATTCCACAGTATCCCACAGTAATCTTGGAGCCCTCTGGTGTAGCAGAAACCCTTACAGGCAGACTCAGAAGAGGGAATTCAGGGTCAGCTCTGCCATTGCCTGGTTGTATGACCTTAGGTCAGTGCTCAGGTTTGCAGAGCTCCGCAGGCTCCTTCCTACCCACTCTCAAGACAAGCTGCCAAGCCTCCACTTCCAGCCTCGAACACAAACAGATGATGGGGTTGGAACCTGGGACCTGTACGTGTTAGGCACGTGCTCCACCATTGAGCTGTCACCAGTGCGAAAGCTGAACAGCATCCGCACCCCAAGCATGCACTCATGTGGAGGGTTAAGCCTCAGAGCCTGATCTCATCGTATTAAGGAGGTGGACACTGGAAGTCCAGATGGTATTTAGAGGCAGGGAGGCGATTGATTAGGTTTAGATAAGGTCATTACAGTGGGGCCACCATTGTTGAATCCTGGGTGGCCTCAGAAGAATACAGACAGGGACCAGAGGCATACACAGACACATGTGTTTCCTATCTTTTTCTCTGTGAGGCTCTGCAATTACCTTGAAACTCTGCCTGCAAGATGATTATCACAAGGAAAGGCCACTGGACTTTGTACCTCTAGAACAAGCCGAAATAAAACTCTTCATTATGTTAGCCTGCCTCAGGTGTTTGGTTATAGTGATGAAAAGCAGGCAAATACAGTCTCTGGACTTTTCTGGATCTGTTTCCTCACATATGAAATGGAGGTGCTGACTAGGTAGTTGCTCAGGCTCCTTCCTACCCTCTCTCAAGACAAGCTGCCAGGCCTTCACTTCCAGCCTCGAACACAAACTTCCCCCCAACCACACACAGAACAAGACCTCAGAGAGCCTTAGCTTGAATTAATTACCTCACAATAATATTGAAGGCCTTAACTCTTTTTCCTATTATGGAGAACAGGCATGCAGGCTAGCTCTCCAAACAAATGAACAGGAAAAAGAATTGAATAGAAAAGCCATTCCCAAAGATACCAGAAGAAACAGCTTGACAAAGAATTGAAGGCCCAAGACCTGGGTGGGCATGGGGTCATGTGAACACAGCATCTGAACTGCCTTATGCCTGCAGGTGAACCCTATTACTGCAAGAAGCAACTGGGAGGGGCTAAGGACTAAGAGTTTTAACAACTTCAAGAGCTACCAGAATAAAAACTGTGCCTCAGAATCAAGGTGAGTGGCAAATAGGCTTGTCCTCACAGGGAATAAAGCTTACATCATTTTATCTGTTTCTGATTAAGTAAAAGTGATTCGGGATCACTAGGACCCTTTGCTACCCACCAGGATTCATGATAAATGCCCTTTGGAAAAAGAGAATTGATGGAACCTAGACATACAGACACACACACACACACACACACACACACACACACACACACACACACCCATGCACACACACACCCATGCACACACTGACCTTTCAGGTAAATTTTAACAATTGGCCATGAAGCCATGTCTTCAGATCTGGCAAATAAAATAGCATATAGAGATGAATTCTTGAGCTGGGCGGTTGTGGTGCACGCCTTTAATCCCAGCACTCAGGAGGCAAAGGCAGGCAGATCTCTGTGAGTTCAAGGCCAGACTGGTCTACAGAGAAGAGTTCCAGGACAGCCAGGGCTGCAAAGAGAAACCCTGTCTCAAAAAAACAAAAACCAAAACAGAACAAACAAAAAGATGAATTCTTCTAGAAAGTGGAAAGGTGTTTAGAAGCCTTTAAAATGATGTGTAAGGTGGGGAAATGTCAATTGAGCAATCCTGAAGGAAAAAAGATTTCATAGAAAAAAATAAGTACAGGAGGGCTGATATAGGGGATAGCTCAGCAAGGACACTCACATATGAGGGCCTAAGTTTGGATCCCCAGAACCTACATAAAAAAACCCAGATGTGCTGGGCAGCGGTGGTGCACGCCTTTAATCCCAGCACTTGGGAGAGGCAGGTGGATCTCTGTGAGTTCAAGGCCAGCCTGGTCTACAGAGTGAGTTCTAGGACAGGCTCCAAAGCTACACAGAGAAACCAAAAAAAAAAAAAAAGCCAGATGTGGTGGCAAACATCTGTAATCCTAAGGGTCAGAAGGTGGAGACCAGGGGGTCCCTGGGGCCTGCTAGCCAGCCAGTCCAGCTGAAGCATCAAGCTCCAGGTTCAGTAAGAGACCCCATCTCAAAAGCTAAGGTGAAAAGTAATTGAGACATCCCTCTGGCCATCATAGGTGCACATACACAAGCATGCCCGTCTGTACACATATGCACACATTAACACACAAGTGCTGGGCTGTTTACCCATTTCCAAGACATCTAGTGCTAAGATAATAGAAAAATAAAACCAGGATTAGGGGTCTGGAGAGATGGCTCAGCAGTTAAGAGAACTGATTACTCTTCCAGAGGACCCAGATTCAATTCCCAACCCCCACAGGGTGCCTTCCAATTTACTGGAACTCCAGTCCCAAGGGGCGTGACACCTCTTCTGGCTTCCATAGGTACCAGGCCCATACGTGGACATGCATGCAGACAAAACATCCATTCACATAAAAATAAGTAAAAAATTAAATAAAGAAAAGCAGCAGCAGAGATCTTAGGAGTAGCTTTGTGCTGGGGGCTGGTACACGGAGCTCCTGAACTAGCTTGTATTGCACAGTCCCAACCTTGCTCTGTCCCGCTGCAGAAATCCAGGTAAGAAGCCTACTAAAGTAACCATTAAAAGAGAAATAATTAAGTCTATAACTAATATGTTGTTAACAAAAGGGAGATGGGAATGACAACCCCAGTCAGCTTAAAGGGGAGTCGGGGGAGAGTGGGGGGATCATAGCAGAGACAGATGACGTAAGCAGAGAGGTAACAGCAGGTGACAGAGTTCAACCTGGGTATATCAGTAATCACATTAAGTAGAGACTCTTATCAGTGGAGTCTAGGAAAGCAGAACTCCGTGCAGACAGGAGAGTGGCTGCTGCCAAGGGCTGGAGCTGGAGTGAGGACCGGAAGATGATCAAAGAAACATAATTCAGTAAAAACGGGAGGTCTGAATCCAGGAGGCCGATTGTACAACATGATGGCTTTCATTACTAACTGTATTCATTTATTTCTCTTAGAAATATTGCTAAGAGACCAGATCTTAAATGTTCTTACCACAAAATAGTAAGGATGTGAGGTAATGACTAGGCTAATTAGCTTGGTTTAGCAGGTCTACTAATTCTACTACTACTACTACACACACACACACACACACACACACACACACACACACACACACACACATATATAACATCACATTGACTACACATACACACACACACATTATATTGACTACATACATACATACACACACACAGAAGGTCATATTGCAGACCATGCACATCATTTTTACTAATAAATAGAAAGGTGAAAACTGTACTGATGTTCTTATTAAAAGACAAAGGTCGTGAGGCTAGAAAACGGCAAACCACAATTGTATACTACTTGAAAATATTCCTGAAGGATACGGAGAAGATGAAGCGGAAGGGTAAAGATACGCTCTGCCAACACTCATCAAAGGAATGCCAAACACCGAAAGATGCCGAAGATGAAAAGGAACCTTCCCACACCCTCATCCAGGTCTAAACGTGCACACACCCAGAACATCCCAGCAAAACCTACAAAACCAATGGCAGGAGCAAAAGAAAAAATGCAAGCGCAGTCTTCGTGGGAGATTCCAAGGTGCTCAGCTCAGAACAGAACAGAACATGCACACCTTCTACACCCCAGTTCTACACCTCAGTAGCTAGCTCAGGGCCTTCACGAGGGGGCCATCAAAATTTCCCGATTCTCCCCAATGAGCACAATTTCAAGTATGAAACTGTCTCATACCCTCTATGTACCTTAGCACAAGTTTGATTTGGAAAATAAAAACAGTATCCCCCCGACAAGTGGAAAGATGGATTCGTGGTTAGGAGCACTTCCAGAGGACCAGGGTTCCATTCCCAGGACCCACATGGTGGCTCCGGCTGTCCGTAACTACAGTTCCGGGGGATCTGACGCTGTCTTCTGAACTCCAAGGGCATCGCATGCATGTGGTAAACAGACATAAGATAAAGAAAATAGTATCTCCTTAAGTTCCCTGAAGCATCTACGGCTTCCCTTGGAGTCTCTGCAGCTAGCAGCTCCAGCACTGGAGGGTTTTGGCGAACAGCCTCATACCTGAGCTGGAGCATCCGTCCCAGGGACTCTCGTGGACCGCCTGCGGGTGACGATGACCGAGGGCTTGTGCTCAGTGGGGTAGTGTTCAAGACCCTTGCCGTCCTCCTCGACACTTCCCACTTGGGCCACCTCCGCTGGACCCACCACCGTCCGCACAGGGACAGACACGGGGATGATGAGGGGCACCATCCCACTCTCCTCTCGAGCTCGCTTAGCAGCTAAGGCAGGCTCAGAAAACTCCACCCCGCACTTGGCCGTTGAGGCCAGCACACTTTTCCGCTTCTCCTCAGAGCCGTTGGCATCCTGGAGAAGAGGGAGATTGGGGGAGGCAGTGAGGTTCAGAAGATGAGTCCCCAGTGGCTGGTCTAGGACTCCCAGGCCCATTCAACCGAGCAACTCAAGCACCCACTCCCTGGTCTTTGACAACCCGGCCTTCCCCGGACCACCCCTCTCCCTATACACTTCAGCTCTTCTCCATCCTTCTGCCTGGTTGTGCCACCCTGGCCTGAAGCAGGTGATGCCAAGTGGACACTTCAGTCCACAAACAGCTTCAGATGTTTAGCATCTGGCGTACAGGGTGTGACTCGTAACAAAGGATCTTGCTGTGGCACGATGAAGGGAAGTCTTTGCAGCTATTTCCTCCTGGGTATCTGACTGGAGTGAAGACCCCAAAATTCTGTCGCCTCCTGTCTATCCGTCTGGACCTAAAGGCAACAGAGGCTGCAGCTTCTAAGGAAGGGCAGAGTAGATGCTGATCAAATGTCGTCTGTCCCGACTACACGGTCCTGCGAACTCCCAGCTGACTCAGCTTCTTTACAGAAACCTGGGGCAGGCGGCCTACCCTTGATGCTGGGTTTGATGAGAAGTTAGTTTTGAGCAAGTATAAAATAAAATTGAAACCCCAAGGTAACACGAGTGCTCAAATTCTGTTTGGTTTTCCTCACCTTTCCGCCTTTGAAAAATGAACTTGATGGCAGTGTGATTCAGAGCCAACCAAACAAATCAGTTAAATGATTTTCTGACATGCACCGTCTCTGTAACCGCCAGCACACTCTTGCATCTCAGAATACTGGCTCTCAGCAACCCCTACTCCCAATCCTCAAGTTCCACATGAAGAAGCCAACAAGGACTTTCCTACCCACCACCCTCCGTGTGTAGAAACCGCGGCATCCCTGTAGGTATGGGTGCCTCCGGGAGGGGTTTTCTGAATGAAGAACTTTCATTTCCTTCAAATAACTGAAAAAAAACTGCCCTATAAGCCTGACAACATTTATTTCCCACTCCACCCCAGACCCTGCCCGATGCCAGATGCAGCCCCGCATTCTCACCTGCAGAGAGGCCAGCTCCACCGCCTTCTGGGCCAGCGTCAGCAAATTAGCCTCCTGCGACGCCCTGCGCCTCCGTCTTGTGCTCTGGATCACCCCACCTCGTATCATCTGTCCACAGTCCCCTAGGGCCCCTGCCCTCATGACCTCCTCATTACCCATGGGGGGAGCCTCCCGCTCCCGACCGTTGGGTGCCAGTCTCTCCCCGTCAGCCAGCAGCTGTGACTCCCTTAGTTCCAATGGGAATCTCAGGTCTTCAGGATGGGGCTGCCCCAGGGAGCCCGGCGGTGGTGGCTGCTGCAGAGGCCAGTGATGAAGGAACAGATTGCCTGTGGGCTCCTGCCCAGGTTGGGCGCCAGCTCCATCGAGGGAGTTGGAAGGCAGAATCCCCTCCTTGGAGAGACGGCGGGAGCGACGTGGGAAGGCCATCTGGGGCTGAGGTAGCACAGACTGTGGGGCAGAGTCCTGCAGGAGGGCCTTGCGCAGTTCTGGGTTCAAATCTGGGTTGTGAGGGAAAGGGTAGGGGGCCATGCTGTGATGTGCAAGGTGGGTCTGTCCCAGGGGCCCACCCGGTGCCAGGCCAAAGTCCTGGGGCTGCTGTGAAGGCGGCTGATGCATGGGGTAGAAGCTCTCAAACAGCTGCATCTGGGGCAGGGCCGCTGGCGGCGGCTGCTGCTGCTGTGGCTGCGGCTGCTTCTGAGGCTGGAAGGAGGTGCTGGCGTTAGGCTGCTGTGGACCCTGCCGGAAGACCTGCCGGTTCATCTGGTGGCCGAAGGCCAGCTGGAAGGGTTGCAAGGGCAGTGTCTGGTTGGGGGGTTTCTTGGCTGCGTGGAAAGAGTTCAAGGGTGCTTGGGGCCTCCCCACCTCCAGCTGCACCTTCTGTGGCACCATGGGCTGCACTGCGTTTCCATAGTGATCCAGCTGTGGAACTCCAGGCTTGTTCCCCTTCAGCGCCTCAGGGTGGTTATAGTAGGGAGAGACCCCCACACCTGGATGAGGGCTCCCTTTGGGTCCACTGTAGAGGGACAGGTGGTTCCATGAGTGGGGTGGAGGCTGGCCAGGTTGCTGCTGCCAGCCACTGTCACTAATGCCTCCAGCTCCTCCTCCTCCTCCTCCTCCTCGCTCCAGGCCCCGCCCCGGAGCCATCACAGAGTTGGGCCACTTGACTGAGCTTACTTGGGCTTGCTGGGACAACATGGCCGCAGTGGTCCGCTCAGACCCGTACACCACGGAGTTCAGCAGAGCCAGGTTGTTGGTAGGAGGCAGCTCCACAGGCTGGGTGGTGGAGGCAACCCCGGCTGGACCTTCGTGGGCCTCGTACTGTTCCTCCTTCGCTCTGAGGGACTGTGATGGAGCCTTCAGGGGTGGTGGCTGTTCCTTGGAAGCTGGCTCCTGGTCCCCAAAAAGGCAACGCTTGCGTTTATTCTGAGCCTTGGGCTGGGCTTGGAGGTTCATGGTGTGGCCAGCTGAGCCCTGGCAATGAGACGTCCTTCAGCAACTGCCCATCCCTCGGGAGAAGGTCCTGCTGGAAGCCTGGCCTAAGTCCCAGTCCCGGAGCCAGTGGGGGCAGAAGAAGGGCAGAGGAAAACGCAGGAGCCAAGAAATGTCCGCCGGTCCTTCCTCTTCTGGAGAGGCTCTTGAGCTCAGCTACACGTTCCAGTCATGCTGCTGCCCCGGATCCTGGAGCCTGCAGAGGAGAAGAGCGGGGGACAGCCATCAGCCACAGGATCCCTGGATTATCAGCCCCAGTATCCCGTTCCGTCCTCCCCACCCCAACCCCGGCCTCAGGTCCCAGAAGAGCACTGTACACAGGGACACCTGCCAGGGGAGGCACCAGGATCAGTCTCCCCAGGCATACTGCCCCTCTCCTCTTGCCCACCACCATCTGGCTAGACTCCAAGTCCGCTGCGTTTGAGTGTGTTAATTTGTGCCCTCTAAAGACACACGCTGAGGGACCAAGTGGAGCTGACGTGTAGCCTAAGCCCCAAGGCAAACTGAGAAATGGGAAAACAAAGGCCAAACGAAGAACCTTGTCCCATTAAACTAGGTTCCGGTACTGGGCAGCTCCGGTCTGGTCCTCCTCACACCTCTGCTTACACAAAAGCCCCTGACCCAGAAGAATCTTCCTCAGGCCACGGCCACCTCCAACACTCCACTTGAGGACAAAGGAAGTCAGGGGACAGGGACTATTCCCAGTATGGCCACCCATCCTTTGTAGCTACACCAGGCTCTTGCAAAGGCCCAGAGAGCTAGGCTTGCAGCCTTTTATGCTGAGGCATGTAGGTGAGGCCCCACCCCTGGGAAGAGCTGCTGGGTGGGGCTCTGGCTGCCAGACTCTTTCTCAAACTAGCACAGAACCTGTTTTGCAACCCTGGGCTGGACAGGGGCCCAATTTAGTCTAGTAGCTGGTCAGCAGCTGCTGCCCGCTCTGCCACCCCCTTCCCCTCCGCTGCTGAAGAGGGGCTGGTTAGAGCAGCCGCTAACTCAAATAGGAAGCATGCAGAGGTCTAGAACTTAGGCCCCCAAGACTTGCCGTGATGTGAAGTGCTCGGTTTTTTCTGCTTTACCATAATTTTGGGGACGGGGTTGCTGGGATGGGGGCTTCATATATGTTAATTAAGCACACGCGGTACACGGTCAGCCAGACCAGACTCCCCAACCCCCTCTAACTCGATGTTTACACCAACTGTTAACATGGACATTGCTACAGAACAGAATCCGGGCCTGTATTTTACAACACACATGGCTGCTTGCTCTATCATTAAATTTTTGTTCCTTCTCCAGATAAAAGTCTTGTTTCTCTAGTGTTTGTTTGTTTCTCCCTGGGAAGTTGGTAGGAGTAGGAAGTGTAACAGCCCACCTCTTCCCCAAGATCTTGGGTCTTCCCCAAGACCCAAGAGGCCTTGGGTCTCTAAGGTAGGAAGGCGAGAGGCGGGCAAAAAACGAATCTGCAGATCTTCGGTAAGCTCTGGATGCAATAGACATTGTGTTAGCAGGGGGGGCAGTTCCCAGAAAACCAGCAAGGAACAGACCCGGCGTCACAAGGCCTGCCCACAAGAAGGCCTGCCCACACCTAGCGCCGGTTCCCCTCCCAGACACACGGTGCTATCTCGGCTCTGCACGCTTCCGCAACAGCCTGAGCCCTGGCTCCGGGACTGGCCTGCCAGCAGCTCGGCCGCCTGACTCACTGGCGGGAGGGGGGGGGGCTCTTTCACTTTCACCCAGCACCCAGAAGGGGAGTAACTTCCTCCTCCATTTCCTTCCCCGGCTCCTGGGCCCCTGGGCCCCGAAGCCAGTGCGAGCCCCTAGCCTGGGCACGTCTTTTGTTCTCATTTGCATATAAATTGCAGGGAAAGAGGGACCCCAGCAGGAAGGGGAGAATTCGGACCAGAGCTCAGAGCTGAGGGCCAGAGTAACAAGCTTTTCGAACACCTCTTTCTCTTGCTTTTTAAACCGCCTTCCTTGGGCAGCCAGACCCGATTCACAACATCGAACCAAAAGCCAGCCAGAGAGGGAAAATCCCCCTGGGGCCTCCGTGAAGTTGGGGGGGGGGGGCGCTGAAGAGTTCCACCCCTCTGAGGGAGACCCAGGTCCGGCAAAACTGGCCAACTAGAAATGCTCGCGTGTCTGCAGCAGCAGCAGCAAGACCGAGGAAGAAAGAACACGTGAGCGGGGAGACAGGACAGAGGGAAGCCCAGCAGGCCACGTGCCTCGTCTAGGGGGCTGCAAGCTCTGGGATGCTCACATTCATTTGTGGGAGCCACAGCATGGGCTTTGGGGGCCTGGGACAGGGGGAGGCCCACGTGGCAGGCAGGCATGGATGCACGTGCAGACATGTTCCTGTCAGAGGGGGCCTAGGCAGGGGAGTGGCTATTCAGGGCCTGGTGCAGGGTTTGGAGGACGCAGGGTGGAGTCTGTGGAGAGAGCTCCAGGGTTTGGTTGCTCTTGCCCACGGGTCTGGGGGGGTGGGGGTGGCGTGTGTGTGTGTGTGTGTGTGTGTGTGTGTGTGTGTGTGTGTAAGTCAGAAGGTGTGACTAGCTGTCCTGCTTCCTACCCTACACACCAGGGAGAACCCATCATTCAGCATACCACAACAGGAGAGTCAGGGACTTCCTCAGAGCAAATCAGGCGAGGGCTGGTTTGGGGAAAGACGGAATCACCCCCATCAGCTTCTTGCTGCAGAGATCTCCACAGCTGTGCTCTTCCTGCCCTACCAGCAGAGGTCCACAAACACGCAGGCTTAAAAGAAGAGGGTGCCTGGGGACCTGTGGGGAAGTGGGAAGGGCCACCTAGGCAACCAAACTCTAAGCAGCCAGAACAGTAATAACGTGGCCTGCCTGCACCAGGAGGGTTCAAAGTACTTTGCATCTTTAAAAAATGTCTGTTACCACGCACGGATATTTTAACTCCCATTTTGGAGGTAAGCTGAGTAAGGCTGACAGGAAAAAGGTCATTTGCCTATGGTCACCCATGATTATGTCACCAGGACTTGAAGCCAGGCATGTCAGACTCAAGATGGAGTCCTAGACACAGAGCACTCTGGTCTCAGGCCCCATACGCTCACCCTTCCTGGGGCCCAGGGCAAAGGCTTGCCGGACACAGACGGCCTCTTCACTAGCTCCGGGCAGTCTCCTCTTACTCCTCTCCGAGCTTTGGCAGCTAACCCTCTCCCACTCTCCCCAAACATAACTGAGACACCCGCCCCCCATCTTAAGAGACTCAGGGAAGGGGCCTCATCACAGAGACAGCAGGTAGGAGGCCCAGCTGCAGGGGCCGCGACCCCTGTACCCGCTACCCTGGCCCACCCTATGCCCAGGTTCTCACACGGGCACCTCGGGTCCTGGTTCCGCCTTGGTTGTTGTTGTGGGGCTTTCAGCTCTCGGAGTACCCTGGCACCTCCCACCCTCAGCAACTCAACCAGGCCGGAGCCACTTCCTCTCGTTTTTTCCTGTCCCATCCTCACTCTCCTCGGTGGCGCCTCAGGTGTAGGTCAGCCTGACCTTCCTCACAGGGAGGAAGAAGGAAACCACCTTCTCCAAAGGCTGCCAGCCAATGGGCCAAATCCCCCAAGGTTCAAGAAGAGGAGGAACCCCGGCTGGCAGGGCACCCCTGGGACCAGCTGCAGGGCCTCTGACGGATGAAAGAACCCAGCAGAAGGAAACCCACAGCCACCATGGGGCCCCAGGCGCGGCAACCACTCTGTCAGGCTAAGTGACTGACTGTCACGCTCCCTTCTGCGGTCCCTTCCTCTAGGAGCCTCTCTGCTGCAACCAATCTCTGGCCAGAGAGCCTCAGGTTTCCTCAGGCTGAAAACAAAGCCAGAGTCATTATCAGTAGCCCGGGACCAGTGAGGCTCTCAGAAAGATCTATGGCGAAAAGCACTTTCTCTCTACAGAAAGGGAGGCAGGGTGCACCAAAAAAAAAAAAAAAAGCAGTGCTGAACCCACATATGGGTTTCACAGACACATGAGCACGGTCTAGAAAGTCCTTGGGGTGCTCTGTGCAATGGCCACTACACTCTGAAGAGATGGCCACTCTTCAAGTGGCCCAGCAGTCCACCTGCATGCCCAACTGTGACTCACCCATCCAGGAGAACCTATTGGGCCCTTCAGTGCAGAGGGAGAAGGACCAGTTATGGCCACTGAGAGAGGACTGGGCCGCCGCTCAGCAGCTACCTGGGCCATTCAATTTGTTCATCTGAGACAAGAGACTGCTGTGAGTCACGGAGACCAGGGAGGACGTGCCCAGCTTGATCCAGGGTCACAGGCGCTGGACTCTGAAATGAAGGCAGGAACCTGCCCGCCCCCCCCCCCAGGTCTAAGCCCTACCAGCCCAGCTCAAGGAAGCAGGGGGACTCGGAGCTTGGGGGTCTCCCACCCAAAAGGAAGTAAAACACAAACAGCGCACTCTCCAAGACCCTGACCTCCAAGCAAGTCACAGCTCTGAGCGCTGAAGAGGCTGCCTTGGGGCAAAGTCTGAACTACCGACCCTGCCCAAAAGTCCCCAGACTCTGGCTGCTGCTGCCGCTGTCCCTCCTAGCATTTCATGCATGAAGGATATGGTCAGGCCTCACCAACCTACCTTCCCACTAAGCTTTGAGGTCCCTGACTAGACTGTGTCTCGGCATTTCCACCCCTTGCATGTGAGCTCAACCCTCTCATCCTTTAGCCCCTGCCCCCTCTGGAGAGCTCTCTGACCCGAAGCTGGAAGAGGGACCGCAGCGAGCTTATCACCCTGCCTGATCCCACCACACACCTAGGTGCCTGGTTCCTCATCTCTGGTAAAGACCCTTGTGCCTTGGCACGCCATCTGGAACTGCCTAGTGGGATGTTCGTTCACGACTGCTCCCAAGATTTGCACCTTAGAACTTAGCCAAACAAAAGCACTCACAGCCAGGTATCCAGACTGGGGGTCCTGCCTCGTCCTAAGGCCAGTTTATTTCCCTGATAGACAGCAGAGCTCCCCAGCCTGCTGAGGCGATATAAAGGGCTCATCTTAGCTCTCCTGACAACACACACAGAGCCCATGTCCTTTCCGACAAAGCTGAACACAGGTCCATCTCCAGTGGCGGGCCCATGAGTCATTTGCTCCTGGACCATCATTCACAGCCCCATACTACATGCAAGTCACCTGGAAAAGTACCAGCTCTCCTGCCCCTAAGGCTTTTCACCCCTGCCTGGGCCATGGCCAGGAACACAGGCCTTTAAATCTGTTTACCTCATGCCCTGACATGGCTGGGCTGGGTCTCAAGACACCAGATCTGTCTAAAACATTAAAGATCCATGCCAAGGGGCCCAGCATGGCCTAGCTGGCCCCCTAGTCCAGGTTCACTTTCTGAACGGCCCTTTCTCAGATTAACTGAGGTCTCTGGCTACAGCCAGGCTGGGTAAGTATTATGGAAATGCCATCTTGGGCCAGTTAGAGTTGTGAGGTCTTGGATAAACCTTCCCTCCAGACACAAAGTAACCAAGTAGCTATCAAAATGTCATTTGCTCTCCACTCCACTGCAAAAAGGAGTTCACACTCAGGCCAGAGAGCCCAGTTTCTCCAGACCACTGGATACAGAAGCTCTGCTCTCAAGGAGCTGCAAGTCAATGAGAAAAGAGGCTTTGATGCCTAACGGGAGCAGGGGGAGCAGAGCAGGAGGAGGCCTGTGACTGACCCATTCCCCACCCAGAGTCCCTGGACCACCCTTTCCCCAGACTTCAGCTCAGAGATGCCGTACACCTAGGTGGACAGGCTGGGGAGGGAGTCCCCAGGGTCTCGGTTACGAAGCTGGCCGGGCTCAGAAACTTGGCCAAGGTTCAAGCTGAGTACACTATGAGCTTTGACAGCTCGAAAGGCCAACAGTGAGTTTCTTTGAAAGGATTATGTGTGAGAGGGGAATCCTCGACCTGATAAGGACACTCCGGGGGGGCTCCAGCCTAAGCAACAACCCTGTCTCCCCTCTCCCATCACCCCACAAACATCAGCCCGCTCTCCATCAGGGACCAGGATAACCAGTTTCCTTTTATTGGGGGGAAGCTCATGCAGAGAGAAGGGCTATACTGTGGGGCTGCTGGGCAGAGGACCAAGCATCCAGACTCGGCATAGCCTCCGCTGCGGGGCTGACTGGCTGCTTGCCGACTAGACAAGGGTCACCACCTTGTCTAGAGACCCCCTTCCCCCCCCCCAAAGAACTCAAGGACCAGAAGGAAAAGGGTGACCAGTGACGCTGGGAGTGACAGTCTATAAGAAATGACAGCGCTGGGCAGGTGGCTGAGAAAAGTGCTTGCCACTCAAGTACGACAATCTCCACTTGGACCCGCTGCCCCCACATCAGAAGCTGGGCATGACCAGGCAGCCATAATCCCAGTACGGGGAGGTGGAGACAGGAGGACTCCTGGGGTTTACTAGCCAGTCTAGTCTAGTCAATTGCCAAGCTCCAAGTTCAATAAGATATCTGACTCCAAAGTAGGGTGGAGATACGAATGAGGAAGCCACCCAACACTGACCTCTAGCCTCCACGCACATGTGCACAGGTGGCCGAACCTTGGGTGAGGCCTCTCGTCTGTCCCCCCCACAACACTCTCTACGCCCTGGGTTGCTCACGCCACCAGAGTCTGCTCTATCTAGCTCTTCCCTTCCGGAAAGGTCTGACTCCCTACCTAGTAGGTCCAGGGCAGGGCTCTCAGGAGGCTGCCGGAGTGCCCCAGTGCCAACCTCGGCGCTGAGCCAAGAGGCAGAGGAGATCAGTCACAGGGGCCTTGCTTCACAGCGCCCGCCCTGCCTCTTCCCCCACGGCACACACCCTGCTGCAGCTGTGCAGGTCGGCCTGGGCCCCTTCATCCATTCAACAGGCATCTGACGGCCCTGGCTGCAGGCCAGGCTCCAGGGAGACACAGGAGACAGAGTTGTTACCCCGTGGGGCTGCCAGTGAAGTGGGCAGAGAAGGATGCAGAAACACGTATCCACTATAACGCAGAGGAGAGGAAGGGCCAGAGATAAACACAAGGGCAGGTGACCCTCAGGGAACTCCCTGCTCTGAGCCTCTGCTGAAGTGGCCCCTTCGCCTTTAAGTCCAGCCTCTACAACGGTTAGCTCTGCTAACACTGTTTCCAGCACATATTGTCACCCCTACTGACACTTCGTTCTGTCCCATCACTGCTCCATAACGCTCCACGGGTTAGAAGCAGAGGGAGGGAGGGAGTCGTGGAGTCAGGGAACTAACTATCCGGTCCGATCATCTCCACTCACTGGGTCCTGCATTTGAGGAACTTACGGGCTACAGCCAGGGCACGGGGAGACTCGGGAACCAAAGAAACACTCAGGTAACAAGCATCGGCCCCACGAGACAGGACCACCAGCACCGCCCACGTGCCCGAGGCATGCAAGCGCTGCTTGCTTACATAGACACTATTACCCGACTGAGACACGACGAGAGGATGGCCCCGAAAAGTGGCTTGTCCCTGAGTTCACACGTGAGGAACCAGGCTGCTGACTCCAAACCATACAGCTGCCCCCATCATTACACTCTGCCACCCGTCTGTATCCTGAATCAGACCATCCCGGGTCTGAAAGAGGAAGAGAGAAAATAGGAGGTAAGTCCGTACGGAGTTCTTCACACAGAGCCCAAACTGTGCCAAGCACGGGAGCCAGGGAGGAGATGGCAAGTCAGGGCCTGGTATGGCGACATTCCCTAGGGACCATCACTGCCAGAGTGGTGTTCTGTGTAGAAGAAACAAGGGTCCCAAAGAACCCCAGGTGGACTTTGCTTAGTAAACCCCAGGTCCAACTAGGCGCCCATGTTTATGGAGCTCTTAAGGTGTGGGCATCATCTTATTTAACTCTCACTTTTTTTTTTTTCCATTTTACAGGCCAGGAATAGAATACTTTAAAAAAAAAAAAATTGCCGGGCGGTGGTGGCGCACGCCTTTAATCCCAGCACTCGGGAGGCAGAGCCAGGCGGATCTCTGTGAGTTCGAGGCCAGCCTGGGCTACCAAGTGAGTTCCAGGAAAGGCACAAAGCTACACAGAGAAACCCTGTCTCGAAAAACAAAAAAAAAAAAAAAAAATTAACACAAAAGAAGGCCGTAATGGGGAAAGTATAAGACAAGACATAAAAATGAAATGGCAAAAATGAGGCACAAATTCTACCTTATCAACAACTATTTAAAATGACAGTGTATTAAATGCTGCGATTTAAAAGCAATGGTTCAAAAATAATAATAAAGGCAGTAGTTGGCAGAATTTCTTAAAGTTGACCCAATGATATGTGGTTTACAAGGTACTCTTTCTATTAAAAGACTTAGCCGGGCGGTGGTGGCGCACGCCTTTAACCCCAGCACTCGGGAGGCAGAGGCAGGCGGATCTCTGTGAGTTCCAGGCCAGCCTGGTCTACAGAGCGAGATCCAGGACAGGCTCCAAAACAACACAGAGAAACCCTGTCTCGAAAAAAAAACAGAAAAGACTTAAACAGGTTGAAAATAAAAAATGAAAAGAGACAGTAGCACTCTGGGAGGCAGAGGCAGGTACATTTCTATGAGTTCAAGGCCAGTCTGGTCTGCATAGCCAGTTCAAGGCCATCCCAGGCTCCATTGTAAGACTCTGTGTCAACCCCACCCCACCTCAAGAAAAAGAAGAGGAAAAAAAGAATTGCCGGAAAGATGGTTTAGTCACTAAAGTGTTTGCTGTAAGCTTGAGGACCTGAGTTCAGATCCTCAGCACCCACATAAAACACTGAGCACAGCAGCACAGGTCTGGAACCCCAGTGGAGAGAGAGGATCCCTGGGGCTTGCTGGCCATCCAGCCCAGTCAGGTCAGTGAGCTCCGGGTTCGGTGAGAGACTTTCGCAAAAAAAATAAGGTGGACTGACTGAGGAAGACATCTGACCTTGACCTCTGGCCTTAACATACATCTGGCACACACCCACACACTCACAAAATACACATACACACCAAATAAATACAGAAAAGACAAAAGAATAAAAATATACCATGCAAACAATGTCCAAAGGAGACGTAGGAGGACTGTACAATATTTGTGCAAAATTGGTCTTTAGACAAAAATTATTATTAGGGACAAAGCAAAACATTCTGTCATGCTAACAATGACGATCCGTCAAGAACCTATCACAGTTAAACATGTATGCACCTAACAAAGAAAAAAAACCATGAAGCAGACACTGTCAGAACTGAAGAAGGAAACAGTCAACCTTTACCAAAGACTTCAGTATTCTAGTCTTTTTTTTTTTTTTTTGAGACAAGGTTTTACTCTAGCCCAAATTAGTCTAGAACTTGATGTAATCCTCCTGGCTCAGCGTCTCAAGTGCTGGGGTAACGATGTGAATCCCTAAACCCGGTCTCAATATTCTATTTTCAATAATGGACAATACAATTAAACAGAAGATCAGCAGGAAAAAGAAAGCTTGAATGAGACAAACCAGTTCTATCTAAAAGTCGCCGATACGACACCTGCCCAGCAACACCATATACTCTCTTGAGCGAGCACAGCCACCAGCACGGATCCTAAATCAAGTAAGTCCTCTGTGTGTGTGTGTGTGTGTGTGTGTGTGTGCGCGCGCAAGACAGGGTTTCTGTGTAACAGCCCTGCCTATCCTTTCAACTCTCTTTGTAGACCAGGCTGGCCTCAAACTCACAAAGATCCACCCACCTCTGCCTCCTGAGTGCTGGGATTAAAGGCGTGCGCCACCACAGCCTGGCTCAATCGAATAAGCCTTAATAAATGTAAAAGGACTGAAATTATACAAAATACGTTCTTTGATCAAAATGAGCTAAAATATGAAAGCAAATAATAAATTTGAGAAATTTTCAGAAAACAAAGGTTCAAAGACCGGCTCATACTCTCCTGGCTTGTGAAGGCCACTCCCTCCTCGACCCGTGTTCTCCATGCATGGTTAGTTAGATCCTGAACATTTGCAAGCACGTAGGTAACTTCTTGCCAGTTCCTCACACCAGACACGCTGATTCTGACCCCAATAAAACAGCTTGCACAAAGCCAGGTGTGGTGGTACACACTTTTAATCCCAGTACTCAGGACATAGAGGCAGGGGGATTTCTGTGGGTTCTAGGCCAGCCAGAGATACATAGTGAGACCCTGTCTTTAAAAAAAAAAAAAAGGAATAGCTTCAGAACGAAGCAGGCTTAGCATGCAACAGGCCATCTTGGAGCTTTGCTTTTCCCCGGGGAAAGGGCCACAGGCCAGGATTCCCGCTCTGTTGCCAGTCTACAGAAAATCCTAAATGCACTTCCTTCCCAAAAGACAGGAGCTAACATTTTCAGGACACCTGAGCCAGGCGCTTGGCAAACCCTGATTCCTGGCAATCCATCCTTACAAGCCATCATAGGACGGATCCTGACCTCTCAATGGAGGGGAACTCAGAGCCTGCTGCTGTCAGCGCGGCAGAAGTTCTAAATGCCGTCTGCCTCCGAGGTCCCCCTCTTCCCACCATCCCACACCTGGAGTTCCCAGAAGGAATGAACAGTACTTTTGAGAATCCTACCAAGCCAGTGTGGCCTCTGCCTCTCTTCCCGCTCCACCCCAAGGATGCTGCTCTTCCTGGGGAGCATTTTCAACCAGGGTGTGGTGTATCACACTCAAGAAATGATCCAAATCTTCTAGAAATAGGCCCCTGATGGGGGGTGCTGATGAGAAGCTCCTGAAAGTCAGGAGAGCCCAGAGAGTACACAGACAGTGTGGAGAAAGGAGCCCCCAGAGGTAGGCCGGAAGCTGCAGATCAGCTGGACTCTAGTCAGGTAAAGGCCAGGCCTCCCATCATGTCAAGATGGCTTGGGCCTCTCTCCAGCGTCAACTGGCAAAGCAGAGCTCAGCTGGGAAAGCTGAACAGATTCCAATTATCAAGGGATGTCCGTGTTCACCCAACCTAACTCCACATTCGGCACAGTCATCCAGAGAAAGCAAGAGATTTGTTTTAGGACGTACAGCCAGGAGTACAGCAGGGCTCCAGTGCTAAGAACTTAAAAAAACAATACTTCATGCCTCCGTGTGAGAAAGGCCCAGCTCTTGGCAGGACACTGAGGAAACCTGGAGCTAAGGTTAATCGCACCTCTACACAAACACAGCTACATCCATCCCTTTCTTTAGGGTCGCTTCAGGGAGCCGCCATGCAAGCACGGTACTAAGAACTCCTACTTAATCCTCAGCAAAGCAAATGTCCTCCTCTCTTTCCACCAACAAACCCGAAACGTTCCAAGGGGTCAAAGGTCAGGAGAGCACAGAGCTTACAAGTCTAGGACTGGAGCCAGCCAGGACTGCCTGCCTCAGTAACTCTTTCTGCAAACTTTCTCCCCGAGTCTCGGGCTTGGCCTCTTGTTTGGATGCCACACAGAGCTGTTTTGAAAAGGATGACAGAAACACCAAGCCTCCCTGAGGACTGTGAAAACCACGCTGATGTTCCCAGAAGTATGGCCGGCTGGGAAAGGCCCGGTGGGTGAGGAGCTCTGTAGAGGCTACAGTGATCCCCACGCCTGCGGATGCTATGGAAGATGTGTCTTTTCCTCACAGAAGCCGCATGCTTCCCATACTCTCCAGCACGACATCCCTACGCGGCTTCAGAATAAAGCCTGCTCTCCCCAGGCCATCACATACCCCAAATACCCATAAGGCTCAAGTTCTTAGCCCTTCCCCTGCCTGACACCCTGAAGTCTAACTCCACTCAGTTCCACGTCTGAGTTCCTTTGAGGCCCTGTGGCCCTTCAGGACACTGAGCATGAGATCCAGCCGCAGGCAATCACGTCTCTGCATGGGGTTCTATGGCTTCTTCCGAGGACTTAAATTCTTAAATGGAAGCTGTTCAAGGCACACGCTCAGTAAGGGAGAGGGAGACGGGTAACCATACACTCCAAGATCACAGCAGAAACCTGTTTCATGACTGATGAAACCAAGACCCAGAGACTTAAGTGACCATGAACCCACGGTCGCGTGTCCCAAGGACATACAGACGACTATCTGAGTAGAGCTGCGGTCAGGGCCGCCAAGTGGGGGCCCTCACATTTGGTACCTGTCTTAGCCACTGTCCTGTTGCTGTGAAGAGACACCATGTCCAAGGCAACTCCAAGGTAAGAGAAAGCATTTTCTTGGGCCTGGCTTACAGATTCAGAGGTTTAGTCCCTTATCAGCATGTCAGGGAGCATGCAGCACGCAGCACGCAGGCAGACATGGTGTAAAGAAGTAAGTAAATGAGAGTTCTGCATCCAGACCCACAGGCAGCAGGAAGAAAGAGACAATGGGCCTGGCTTGGACTTTTGAAACCTCAAAGACCACATTCTCAGTGACACACTTCCTCTAAAAGGCCACACCTACTCCAATAAGGCCACACCTCCTAATCCTTCTCAAATAGTGCCACTCCCTGGTGAGTAAACACTCAAATAGATGAACCTTGGGCGGGGGGGGGGGGAGGGCACATTCTTATTCAAACCACCACAGCACCCCTTCAGACCTGCCAGGTCCTCAACTATTTGGCTCATCTCTTCCCAGTTTGGGGGTGAAGCTGGGGGTCTGGTGTACGGGGGTCCTAAGCCTTCATCCTCCCCCCACCCCAGGTTTTCCTGTAGCTCTAGAGAAAGCCAAGACCCATCTGGTTACCAGGCTTGGTGTGGAAGTGAATGTGTTCCCCAATCCTCCCAGTGACCCAGAAGCACACAAGCCAACTGCCAGGAAAGCAGGGTTCACAGCATGGCCACATGGTAGGTGCAGAGAGATGCCCATCATGCAAACACCGTGTCAGCACCAGGCCCTTTCTCAGGCCTGGTCAAGATGCAGGGCCTCTGCCAAATGCTGGCACATTCCTTGCATTTCTCCAGTCTCTGAGCAGCTGCTGTAGGGCCTTTTCTCCTCTGTTGATTTATTCTTTATTGTTCCTGAAATACACCCAGAGGCCTTTGGCATGCCACGCCAGGCACCCGCAGAAACATTCAGCCTAAGCCCCAAGTACACACCAACCAGGCACTCCGGGACCCGGGCCAAGCCAACAGGAATGATAGGCCCCAGGGTCAGACCCAGCCGTCGGCAAGACCCAAGATCCCACCTAACCCCTAGGTCTGTGGTCTCCAGAGCTTCTCTTAGGACCGTAGAGGCTGGGGTACATTTGAGAGAGAAGACATCTGGAAGGCCTAAATTCAGCCTCATAGCCCCCTTTCAAGCATGCGTGAACGGCCCAGCAAGCCCTAGACCCAAGCTCAAAACTGGGCTTCTGGCTACCCTAGGAAGTGTAATGGGGAGAGGGAGACACAGAGGGATCTTTCCTACCCTTCTCAGCCCCAAATGTCTCCCCTACCAATCAGTCCAATGGTGCCCTAATCCTTACCATCACTGCACTCTGTGGGCGAAGCACTGTTCCCTGTACATTAAACAGTCACAGGAAGAGTGGAGCTGTGTGGTAAGAAGGCTGAAGAGGGTGCAGTGTGCGGGCTCTCGAATCACTAGCCTTTGTGAGCCTCAGCTTCCTTATCAGTAAGTGGGTACAGCAGCCGTATTAAAGCTCCTGTGGGGTTAGGTGAGGTAACCCAGAGACGAACTGCCTGCCTGACAAAGGGAGTACCCGATAAATGCTGTTGCCTTCCCCCTGCTGCTGGGCCTGAGAGAAATGAATGGCCTGTCTCTTTGACCTTCCCAGCTGGGTGACAGCGGCCCCGGGCAGGCTGGGCGGGCAGGCCGGGCCGAACAAGGAGACCAGGAGTGCCTGCAACAGGGTTGAACCCTGCAGATGTGTAAGACATCTGGTCCACAGACTCGGGAGAGGGGCTGGCAAGCATTCCAGAGCATACACACACAGCACAGGCCTCCTCCTCCTCCTGACTCAGCTGTGCCAGCAGAGACTGCAGGGACACAGCAGGACCAAAGTACTTCCCGGAGAACACGGGCAGCAGCGGGGCTTTCAGGCCCACGAGGGTGAACGGCCACCCTCCTGCACTCAGTTTAAGAAGACCAATAAAAGGGAAGGTGCCATGGCCTGAGAGGGCCAGGGGCAGGGCGGCCACAGGAAGGAAGAACAGAGACGGCAGATGTTAAGGCTGCTGTAGAAAGGAAGCCAGTCTGCCCAGAAGCCATGGCAGACAGTGTCCCACAAGTGGAAGTGCCCGCCTGGTTATTTTGGGCACTTCTGTCCAGAGCCGGCGCAGAAAGGCTGCTGTTAGCAATGTGGCCGGGTTGTTTACTCTCAAGCGTGCAGGCCTGCAGTGGGGACAGGAGGCAGCAGCAGCAGCCACCGTGCACAGGGGCCTTCACTCCCTTCTCCTTCTAGCTGTCACTGTGTGTGTGCGCGCGCGTGTGTAGCATGAGTACTTCTGCTTTCACTTAGATCCGTAACACACACACACACACACACACACACACACACACACACACACACACGTAACTATGGAGCCAGTGGAAGGCTGAGCCACACCCAGGAGCTGAGATGGTATCGTCTCGGCATTCTTCCTGCACTGCAGTCCAACTTCCAAACTGGGAGGACAGTGACCCTGAGGACGACGCCCCCCCCATGTAAGCACATCCCCTCTTCCCACCCACCCTCCCAAGGTGAGATGGGAACTGGCAACCCCAAGCAACGCATGGCCTCTTGGCCTCCCCGTGTGGTAAAGAAGGAGTTTAGCTAGAAGCCCCCCTTCTCCCCCCCCCGTCCCCCCCCCCCCCCCGGTGTTTTCCAGCTCAGGGATAACTCCCCACAACCGCAGAGCCCAGGATTATGAACTAAGGCCAACTGAGGCCTCAGACCCAGTGAGGTCAGGTGAGGACACAGGTGTTTGCCCCAGGATCTGCCTCAGGCAGAGAGGGAGAGTTTGCTGGGGAGAGTTTGAAGCAGGGCCCACCTGCCCTGCACAGGCCCCTGTCTGCACTCCAGTGGCCTTCCCTTCCCAACTGGCAAGTTCTGGCCACAGTGGGCTGGACTGGGGCGTCTGTCTACCTAACTTGGGAAACGCTGAATCCCAAATCCCCTTACAGCATTCCTTCTTCTCCGGAGCCCATCTTCCTTAACCATCTGAATGGCCCCAGGGAATCCCCGGCTGGCTGCACGCCTGCAGAACCTCCCTCCCTTCCAGCTTGGGTGAAGAGATCTCACCCAGGCCGCTCCCCTCCCCCTCCCTGGAACTTGGAGGAAGAAGCAATGCCTGGAAAAAGCACCCTCCCTCCACCACAAGCTCCCTGTGGTTGAGAGAAAGGCAAAGGGACCAGGGTGCAGCCTCCTGGGCTGGCCACAGTGTGAGGGAGAGGAGGAAGAGCCACAGCCGCCCGCCGGGGAAGTGATGGGTCAGTCGCCCTGGTTATCTCTCCATGTGGCGGCTTCCTTCCCATACACTCTTTCAATGCTTCTCATCCTTGCTCTTACTTCCGTTGGGTAGAGGGCCAAAGTGGTCTTGCATGGGACAACTCCCACTCCTGCTCCACCCAAACCTCCAACCAGGTCACACTGTCAGAGTACAGGTGAGGGAAAAAACCAAGTGACTCTGTCCTAGGCTGCAAAGCCCACGTGCCCACCCAGGTGAGCTGTTCAGCCTGGGAGGGCAGGTTCCTCAGAGCACAATGTGACCTCCGGGAAACTGAGCCCTTAACCCTCCTGTCTCTTCTAACAGCATGGACTTGAGTAGCCTGAAGTGAACCAGTTGTAACCCAAGCCCTAAGGAATTAGAAAATAAGCTTCATCTGAGCAAGCGACAGCGGCATCCCGACACGGATTTCCTACCACAAGCAGGATACCCTTCACTTCCTCTTCCCCAGTAGGGGCGAAGAAAAGCAAACAGGAGCTGGACCTGCACCTAGTGATGGATAGGTAACACCTATTGCAAACCTTCTTACTACCAGCCCATCAATTTGCATGCATAGTCTTGTCTCACCTTTACAGCCACCGTACAAAGCACTATTTTCCTCCCCCTTTTACAGAGGAGAAAACTGAGGCTCAGGAAATTAAGCGATGCACAAGGCCACAGGGCAAGTGGAGAAAGCTGGAGTATGAACCTGGGTGCTCAGGGGTCATTCCCATGCACCCGCCAGACTTCTTTCAGTCACTGCCAGGTGACTGTCTACACACCATCCAGGAATGGCGTTCCAGTGTGGAGGCAGAGGTGGGTGTGGATGAGTTTGGCCGGATGGCTCTGGAATTTGGATTGATCCCCCACCACCACCACGACTGTTACAGATCCCAAGAGTGTGACTGTGAGAGCTCACGTTAAGTGTGTAAGCCGTAGGGGTGGGAGGAGGGCGATCTGGATTCCAAAGAGCAGCCTCCAACACAGAAGTTATGCTGTAATGCTTCTGATTCATAAAATGAGCTCAGTCTCAGTGTCCCGAACGCTGCTTCAAATGCAAACGCAGGCCCCCTTACTAAGAACTGGGGATTTCAGCATTCCTAGCCCCGGTGCAATTTCCTCCAGCCGCACGGAGTTAGGACGTGCAGGAGCAATTTCCCCGACAAAAAGCCTCCACTGGCTGCATTTCCTGCAGTCTCCAATGAGTCAGGAGAAAGTAGAGCCTTCCCACTACCACCAGCTGGCCCTGCAACAGTACAGGTACACACATGTGTGCGCGCGCGCGCGCACACACACACACACACACACACACACACACACACGAAGGGTGCCAGCCTGTCCTAGCCAAACAAAATGGCCAGTTTAGCAGATCTCCAGACAGGAAGCTCTACAACTCTCACTCTGAGGTCCCCGTGGGGTCAGGATGACAGAGACACAAGTTCCCAGAGGCGAGATGCAGAGGAACAAGCTGTACTAACCAACACCAGTATCATTCACCGTGGGCTGATCCTCTTGAAATTAACAATGCAGTGAGGTGGTCCCCACAGGAGAGGAAGGACTCACCAGCCCTCCACACAGCAAATCTGTTTTTTTCTTTTTGAGGCAGAGACCATGTAGCCCACCCAGGATGGCCTTTAATGCATGAGCTCAAAGAATCCTCCCACACCACTGTCCCACACCCACCTCCCAAGTATCTGGGACTAAATAAAGGGGTGTGCCATTAACCTTGGCAAGTACTTCTTTTGGTGGAGGTAGAGAGCTCTCACTCACTTATCTAACGTGTACTAAACTCTCACAGGATGCCAAGGCATTGTGGAAACAGCCCTAAGCTTACAGGAAAGCAGAAACTATCCATGTTTTGCATGCATTGACTCAGAGTCCTCACAGCAACTCCATGAAATAAAGCAGCAGTTGGGTGTTCAGAAGGCCTTCAACAGTGACATGGGAACCGGGACTAAGGGGGTAGATAAGCAGCCGTCTCCCATAAACTCATGTCCTCACCCGACATCAGCACACTTTTCTTTTGCGTGACATGCTATCAAGGCTAAAGATTTGTGGTCTGGGCTCACAGGAAACTAGCCAGGTGACTCTCCATCTTCTGCCTACTCCTGTCTTTTTCCCAGAGGCCTTGGTTTCAAAGAGCCTTCCCCCAGGTTCTGCAGCCATGGGCAAAGCCCTCAATGGAATCCACACCTCATGCTGCCTCCCCCTTTTCCATTTATGAAAAGCCCAGGATTTTAAAACTAGGGCTATTTTTAAAATCTCATGTTTAAAAGTTAAAACTTGCATCCTTCCGGGCATTCCAAGGAACTCTTTCTTGAACTGAGTACGAGTAGGGGTTCTACCTGGTGCTCGGAGCTGCCACAGAGGCAGCGGATAGGCCTTTCCTAGAGCAAGCTGCAAACCTGGGGACATTCTCCAGGCTCTTTCACCCCTTGACCCCTGGGAGCTACAGACCAGAGGAACCAGCCAGAGGCCAATCCAATTAGAATGGAGACTGGGCCAGGGCTGTGCAATGAGATAGTTTATCACCGTAATTGAATGTTTACACCCTGCAGAGCAGCAGGAAAGAGGCCCCATAAGTTCTCAACCGAAATGCCCGTCCCTTTTGGTTCTGGAGTCATCTGACCATGCCGAGAGAGAGCATTTCTCTGATGCTAAAGGTGCATATACCCTACTTTCCCCGGGTGGCTCTGGGCTCGGACTGACGGACGGTTTCACCCCCTCAGCCGAGGCATCCAGGCTGGAGGCAGAGGTCAGAGATACAATTCCATCTTCACCAAACCATCTTAGTCCTAAAACTTCAGGGTCAGGATAACCCAGGCCTCCAGACCAAGCTCCCAGTGCCGGGTGAAGCCGCTTTCCCCCTCCCCAGCCACAGGGGCCACCAGGATCCCCTACACTCACGTGCCACGGTGGCCTCAAAGACCGGCCACTGCTCCCCTATCCTGCCTCCCCTGGGCAAACAGGTCCGAAGTGGGATGGTGGAAGCAGGAAGTAGCCGCCGAAGTTGTAGCCAGCAAAGTTTAAAACGAGGCAAGAAACTTCCCCTTTCATCTTTCCAGCAGCTCGGGCCAAAGATGGCTTTGGAACACTCAGTGGCCTCCCATTTGGGTGGCAGACGCCTCCTCCAGGTCGGCTTTGGGTCTGAGACTTGAAAGCCCCAGGTACTCCAAGTTCCTCAGCTTCCCAAAGTCTTTACTTTAAGGCCTGGGTGGGGTTGGGGTGGGGGGGCGCAGCAGAGGTCCACATGCCCCCTCATTGTGAGCGTGTGTGAGGCGGGGAATGATTAACTCCAACGAGCCCGCCATATGCAGGGCCCAGACGAACCCGGGCTCCAAAGCTCACGACAAGCCCCATGGAACACAGCACCCGGCCGGGGACGCGGGCGTGCGGGGGCGGGCGAGACAGATGACAGGTCTGAGGTGCACCAAGCAGCGCCGGGCGCGCGGGGTGAGGCTGCTCCACGCTCCTCGTCGTCCGGGGTGGGTGGGTGGGGGGGCCCGCGCGCGCTCAGAGCTCCAGCCTAGGCCTCTCCAGCACCGGCCCCGGCTCCCTGCCCCCACAGCACGACCACCCTCCCGCAGATCTGTCCCCGCAAAGTCCCCCGCGCCGACCCGGCGCCCAGCACGCTGCAACGATCAGGGGGCGCCCGCTCCAAGTTCTCGCAGCTCGCGAGCCTCTCGTCGCCGCCTCCCCGGCCCGGCACGCCAGCGGGTCCCTGCGGTCACCACGTTTCTCTGTCGCGCGCGCAGGAGCAGCAAGCCGCGATCCCCCAGCCGCCGGGAGCGGGCGTGGAGAGAGAAGGCTCGGGAGGGCTTTCCAGCCGGGGCCGCGCCTGGGGTGGGCGGGCCGCGGGCGAGCTGCGTAGCTGCACAAACACGGCGGGGCTGCGCTCGCTGCACACGCCGCTGCGGGGCGCGGGCTGCGGGCCGGGAGGAGGCGGGCTCCGGGCGGCCCCCCCGCAGCCGCTCCCGCCGCCCCGCAGGCCGCCGAAGTTGGGCTGCCGGAGGCCCCCGCGCGTGCCGAGCTGCAGCCACCTCCTCCTGCACGGTCGCCCCGGGGGTCCCCTGGCTGGCCGCGCCGCCCGCAGGCCTCGGCCGTCCCCGGAGCAGCACACCACTTACCCAGCTCCCGCCGGGCCTCCGGCCTCAGCAGTCTCCCTTCCTTCCGCCGCGGGCCGCCGCCGCGGGTCGCCTCCGAGGAGCCCAGCCGCTTGCACGCACTCCCGGATTTGAAAAACAAACAGGCGCCGTCGCCTGCCCGCGGCGTTCGCAGGGCTCTCGCCAAAGCCCGCTCCTCCCGGAGCTGGGAAGTTTGCTGGCAGGGCCCCGGGCGGGACGTGCGTGCTGTCACCCGCTGCTCGCGACCCGGCAGCCTCGGCGCGCCCCGCGCCCTTCCAGTCCGCCTCGAGAGCGCTCTCCCTCCCTGCGTGTCACCCCCAGTCCTGCGATGCAGTGTCAGGATTGCACGACTCTGACTCATCGGTTGAGCTCACAGCATGAAAAAAAAAAAAAAAGGAGAGAGAGAGAGAGAGGGCGAGAGGCAAGAGCGAAGGAGGAGGACTCGCTGGCGTGCTACAAAGGATTGCACAACTCGAGGGCTGAGAGCGCCGAGCGCCCAGTGGCTGGCCGGCGCGCGGCACGGCGGCGAGCAGGAACCAGCTCTACCACTTCATCAGCACAACTGTCTCTGGGCGGCCTCTCCGCCCGCGGGCTCCGCGCCGCCCACTTCCTGCGACCAAATAAGGCCGGGGAGGCGTCTTTAAACCTCCGGCGGCTGCCGGGGCTGGGGATTTCCAGCAGACCTCACCTCCACTTGCAAGGCTGCGGCCACCCTCCACCCCAAGCCTAGGCCTGAGCGCGCGCGCGCACACACACACACACACACACACACACACAGAGCCCCCATGGCTCTTCGGTAACCAACAGGGCCACGCGGCTTGTTCCTTGCACACCAAGGTCAGGAGGAGACAGTGACGAAATGTTTGGAAACCCATGCAGCCTGCTGCCAGGAAAGTGTGTGTGTGTGTGTGTGTGTGTGTGTGTGTGTGTGTGTGTGTGTGTGTGTGTGTGTGTGTGTGTGATGGTGGAGAGGGCACAAGTCGCTTTCCTCCACAAAGAAAACTGTGGCTTTGGAGATGGTAAAGCATGCACAATCCTCTCCGAGGCACTTTATTAACAGCCTTGCTGAGTTTCGATTTCTAAGCCACCAGCCTGCCCCTGATGTGAAGGTTATAGAGAAACCAGCCCTGTCCCTATAAAGGACTCATGTGACCCTTACTTAGGCGATGAAAAGCTCCTGGGTTGAATTCTCACAGCTCAGACCTAAGGTGGGCAGCGTTTACTCCAGGCCACATCCCTGTCCTACTGCCCCTTGCCTTCCTTAAACGTCCCTGACATAATTTTCTGGTTCCAGCACGTGATGCCATTTTTCCCGTTTAGTGGATGATGGGAAACTCAAGAGGTCTTCCAGAGCTGAGGGAAAGTCGGGTGTATTTTTGCTGTTTGGATGTTGCTGCTTCTTAAGATGAGTCAGAAGGTTTTTCCTCCAAAGGAAACACCACGGAGGAACACACTGTGTTCTGAGAGACACTTTCCCCTGGGACGGGTGTCAGGTACATCCCTTCCTGTCTCAGAAGTGGAAGGGCAGTAGAATTCTCACGCTGAGATTGCAGGGCCTGGGGCCTTCACCTTACCTAAAGAGTGGAGGACACAGACATCCAACAGAGAACCTTCTTCTTCACAGACACTTGCAAGACCTAAGTGGCATGGCTTCCCATCCATCCTCTTCCACCTCTTCGCTGGCTTCACGGCTACCTTTGTGCACCTGCACCTGGAAGGCACTCCTTCCCCAGAGGACAAGGGCTTACTTGTCCTCTGTCCTGACAGACAGGTCAAAGAATTCTAGCTACAAATACATACAGTAAGTATGCCAGGGGACTAGACCAGACGACCTCTTAAAAATCTCTTCTGGTTTAAGATCCGTGATTCTGTGATTGTGGAAATTGAATGGAGGAGCCTGGGAAACCCCTTTCTACAAGGAAAAGTCCAGACTCCCCAGTTTAGCATCCACTATGACAAGTCTCCAAACACTTCCCTGTGCAGCGATCTGAACAGCTGTGTGAGGATATTTTAACACTCTTCATTCACCAGATGGGAACACTGGATCAGAGAGCTTGCATGCCTTTGCATAAGGTCACAGGGTAACCCAATAATCTATCCCCTCTCTTCCTCGGCTCCCAAAGAGTAGGTCACTGAACCATTGAGGGACTGGGGGTACTCAGGTACAAGGTCCCCCCCAGGTAAAAGCGAGACTCTCGATGCTCCTGGCAGAGGCTGGATCTAAAAGCCATTTTGGGTTTTTCCATTTGTAGGCCTCTTTGTCCCTGTGGCAGTTCATCTAGGTGAGAAAAACAAGAGCAACCCCGTGGAGGCCCAAATTACTCGGGGTCTGAGAATCTGAGCTTGCTTTACCCAACAGGGCTGCTGCATAAGGGGATGATTTGACCACGGGCGTGTTTATACCAGGTGTTTGGAAGGGTCTACACTTGGCTGTATGGGTGTGCTTTGATCTAGCAAGGGGGAAGTCTTTTGCCTCTCTCCTTGGCATGTTATAAAAAGCCTTTTGAATAAACCTTTGAGGCTGCTGGGTATTGATCCAGACCCTCCCGAAGCTACCTGTGTTTCTGTCTTTCCTCTCATCCTCTGGGCCTACCATTCTATGTAATATTTTCCTATCCCTCTCTCCTCCAAAGATCCCTAGAAAAGGTGGGAAAGGTAGGAGCTGGACTCCCACAGTCCCCCACACAACCCACTTGGTCTCCGGGGTCCAGTATTTCCAGGTCCTTCATTAAACCTGCAGCCATGCTGACCTTCCTGAGGGCTCAGCCCCTGCAGCTAACCAGGGCCAGCCCAGAGGGAGCCCCTGAAAGAGAATACAAAACTAGTCTTGGGACATCTCCCAAATGACTGAGCTGGGGAGCACATTCCTAGAAGAGTCTGTCCACCATGGTGCCGGGCCCGGCCTCCCGGGAACCAGTGGGAGCCACGGCAAAGAGCATTTGCTCAGCCTGGTCTCAGAGGACTTCCTCCCCCGACCCCCCACAAACTGCTGGGCCTGTCCCAGAAGTCGCATGGGGAGGAGAGACAGGAGGCAAGACGCACAAGAAGTCAGTGGCCCTCAGGGAGCCACTCGCCTTGAGCATGCTTCTTCACTCAGGTAAACTTCTACATTTGGGCCACCTCAGAAAGGGGGGGGGGGTTGTCTTGACATGGCAGAAGCCTACCTCCCACCAAGCAAATGGGGTGGTGCTGAGGAAGCTACAGGCTTTCTGGGAAAGCCGTGGAGGTCAGTCTTCCTGCAGATATGACAAAGCAGCATCACTGACTTGTGAAGTGCCAGTTTTGGTTTTGAGAAGCTCTCCAGTCCCTCCCACAAGCCTCCGGGGCAACCAAGAAGGTAACCTTTTTAGAGTTGGGGGACTGGGGGGGGTATAGGGAGCAGGGAGGGGTTCCTGAGACTTTACCTAGAGAATGCCATTCTTTTTCTACCACCCCACTTCTTCCCAAACCCCGGGGGAGAGAGGAATACAGAGCTCCAGGTCCCTGTGTATCTGCTAAGAAACACTCCAGGAAGCAAAGCATCCTGAACTGGATTCCCAGCTCCGAGTCCATCTCAGGGTGGAGTGTAGCCTTAACAGAGGTTTCCTGGGATGATGTCAACTCTCATGACAGCTCAGAGGAAGGCAGCACTCCCCGGAGTGGCCATCACCTATGTCCAGCCCAGTAACCTCTTTAGGGGAGGGGGCAGGGTGAGGTTGGAGAGGTGGTTCAGCAATTAAGAACACTTGTTGCTCTTGCTGAGGACCTGGGTTCAGTTCCCAGCATCCACATGGTGGCTCACAACCATCCATAATTCCAGTCCCAAAGGATCTGACACCACAGGCCCAAGGCACTCATCTGGTGCACACACACACACACACACACACACACACACACACACACACACGCAGGCAAAAAACGTTCATACAAATCAAATAAATTATTTTTTAAAATCTTCCAAGGGGTGAATTTTATGGTACATGAGTTAAATCACAGTAAATATAAAGAATGGGGAGGGGCTTCCAAGAAGCCCAGGGTCTTATTACCCACCTATCTACCACCATTATCTTCCTGCTGGCATTGTCCACTACGGAATAATGGGGGGTTTTAGGGTGGGGCTGTAGCTCAGTGCATGAGGTCTTGCATTTAGATGCTAGGGGAGGAAGCTCAGGAAGAAAGGGAGGGGGAGGAGGAGAAGGAGCACACTCCTGTAACCCCAGGACTCAGGAGGAAGAGGCAGGAAGACCAGGAGTTCGGGGGCAGGCCTGAGCTACATACAAATACTGTTTAAAAAAAAAAAAGGTTTCTTCTCCCCGGCCCCCAAGTTTGCGTACTTGTTTCTTCTCCGTTCTTCCCTTCTCCACGGAAGTCAGTACACACGTGGAGTGTCAGTGCCCCTTCACTGGGGGCACAAACACCCGTGGAGTGTCAGTGCCCCTTCACTGGGGGCACAAACACCCGTGGAGTGTCAGTGCCCCTTCACTGGGGGCACAAACACTATCGAGGGCACCGAAAGTCCACAATGCCAGGTTCCTTACGTCTCTAGTTAGTTCCCTTTGCAACATAAAGACGCTATCTTTAGGACCTCCTTGCCTAGAGTTACAAGAAAAGAGAGAAAGTTGTGGGAAAGACAGGAAACCAGGACTGAGTCTGGATCCTGTCTAAAATAAATCTACTGAGCCATCTCGGGACAGTCTTCGAGAGACTTCGGAGTTTTTTGTTGTTGTGTTTTGCCTATAACAGCTCAGCTGTGTTCTAAGGGCTTATAACTGTTATTTCTCTGTGTTTATTCCTCCCCAATACCGTCCCCCTTTCAAGAACCTAATCCCAGGAAATATCCTTACACACACTCCCACCCAAAGTGGCCCCACTGGCCGCAGGATGAGCCTCTGCTGGGCTCCAGCAGAGGGACTATTTCCAGCATCAATCTGGTGTCTTACCCAAGGCTGCCCCCACTGCATGCCTCTTGTATCCCTTCCACTATACCTTCCACAACACTGAGAGCTCGGGTGGATTAGGGACGCCCCTCTGATGGCTGTGTCTTCTCCTCAGGCCTTACCAGGTCCTTCCTTGAAGGAGTGGACAGCTTAAAACCAACCCAGTCATGAAATTAAGCTGAGAAGGCCCTGCACTTTGATCTCATTTACCCCTGAGAACCAGGGACCCCTCCGCCTTGGCTCCCCGTTCCTTCACCTGTTCTGGGGAATGCCTGCCACATCAGCCCCCAGCTGTCTGCAGCCCTGGGTACTTCCCACCTGCCCCTCCCCTGCAGGCCTCGCCAGGTTCTGAGTGCCTTTGTCAGCCCTGAAAGGGAGCTTCTATAGATGTCCCCACTTGCTGCTGTCACTCTGGGAGAGACGTCTGGCTGGGTGCAGGGAGAAGAACAAAACAGGTGTGGCAGCCAGGGAGGGCTGGCCCGCAGAGCCGAGGGACAGAGACACCCTTTCTTCAAGGGATAAGAGCTGCCAGCTTCCCGGATACCTCATTTCAGCACAGTTCCAGGCCCACTGCAGAACCAGCCCTGGACAGACTCCCTGATTGGCTGTTGGCTAGAACTCAGCTTCTCCTCATCACTGCAGTGAGCCAGGAAGAAAGGGGATCCCCAGAGATCCAATGTGTGCAATGGAGCATGCTTTAAAATAAAAACAAATATTGATAAGTCATGGACTGGAATCCAAAATTCACAGTCACGGGAATAATCCAGGTTAAAAACACAGGTTAAGCCAGGCGGTGGTGGCGCAGCACTCGGCAGGCAAAGGCAGGAGAATCTCTGAGTTTGAGGCCAGCCTGGGCTACCAAGTGAGTTCCAGGAAAGGCGCAAAGCTACACAGAGAAACCCTGTCTCGAAAAACAAACAAACAAACAAAAAAAAACACAGGTTAAGACCTGAGTCCAAATCCTGGCTCACACTAGCCTGATGACCTTGAGCAGGCTACTTAAACACTCTGTTTGCTCATCTGCAAAGTGTGGATGAGAGAGTGAGTTTTAAATGTCTGGCCCACACTGGGTCTTTGATTTGCGGTGCCTGTCATTTTCCTCGCCTCCTTAGCTGATCTCTTTGCTCTGGCCATACATGCTGTGTGTTCCACAAGCCAGCAGAGTGCCTATTCCTTAGTAGTTCCTACCACCTCCTGCATAAAGCTGGGGCCGTGAACCAGGCTGTTAAGACACGTTCTCAGGACCACCTAACACTGTCCAACTTCCCAGCCCCAGTCCTCACACAGACAGACGACCTGAGGTTCTCCAGATGCTTCTTCCTCCTCACCCCACTTCTTCTCCCTTCGTCTGCAGGTAACCCGTGCCCAGGTGTCCCGGCGGACTGGCACCAGCAGCGCTTCTAAGAAGCCTTCCTGCATTCCTCCAAGCAAGGGAAGCCGATGCATGTGCATGCTGTTAGAGCTCTCTCATTTCACCAGGCTGGCACCTGAATGCTGGCTAAAGGGTTTTACCCACCGTCCCACCAAAGGAGCCTCTGGCGGGACTGACTAGCACGTGGGTGGCAGTCGGTGCGTGCTGCAGGGCTGCCTGTGGGCTCCAGCTGTGCTATCAGACCTCGCTTCCCGGCTGTTTTCCTTCCTCTTGCCGGCACTTCCTCAGCAAACCCCTTTCGGGTCTCTGCTTCTGCACAGTGGTCCTTGGGCTACCTTTACTCCACCATCGACACATGGTCCTACTCTGTCTGCTGACCTGCTCTCCTGGGTCAGAGCATCCTGGGCCAGAGCTCCTCAAAGGCTCAGCGTAGATCTTGGTAACCCTGACGTCTGTGTAGTATCTGCACTTGGTGGGTACTAGTGAATACTTCTGGCAAGAACTTTAATAAAACCATATATAGGAAGACTGCAAGTAATCGGTAAATAGATCATAATTTAATTGCTGCTTTCATTGCTATTCTAGTTCATTGATTCTTTGATGTACACTCCGTCCATTTGAGCCCCTCTGAAATCAGTATGCTTGTGACAATGGATAGCATGTATTTGTTGTGGTGGTTTGGTTTGGTTGGATTTTGGATTTTGGTTTCCATGCGTGAGAGAGGATCTTACTGTGTTGCCCAGACTGATTGCAAACTCCTGGGTTCAATCCATTCTCTTAAAACACCTTCAATATTGGGTCCGTAGGCCTGCATGTATGATTTAAGTGCCAGAATTTTCTCTTTTTAAAATGTTATTTTATTATTGTTAAAGAGTGTGTGTGGAGGGGGTGGTATTGGTATGTGCATGTGAGTACAGGTGCCAGAGAGTCCAGAAAAGGGCACTGGATCCTCTGCAGCTGGAGTTACAGGTCGTGTGAGCCACCTGATCTGGGTGTTGGGAACCCAGCTCAGGCCCTCTCCAAGAACAGTATGCACTCCTACTTGCTGAGCCAAATCTCCAGTCCCATTTTCTCTTTTTAGCTTGACATAAAAGAATAGTACTTATTGGAATCAGTGGTTCCTTAGGTTCAGTGGTATATGATATTGTTATTACTGACATGTGTCTTCTGGGTCCTAGAACCTACAACATGCAGTCCACTCTGTTACCAGGCCTCATATCTAAGCTTGTTAGCTGCTGGGCATTCAGGTTCTCATAAAGCAACCTACAATTTTCCATGGAAATGAAAGACTCCTGTGTCCAGGTACCTCAAGAAATCCTGAAGAAGGCAGGTCCCTAGGATGTGGTGCAGAAACTCTGGACTGAGAAACTTGAACAAAGATCTAAGGTTGACTCTTCCTCAGTTTTCTGGATGATCGTACACAGAGCCCACCTAACATATTTATCTAGGGCATGCCTGACCAGCACCCTGGGAGGAAGCCATTATCCCATTTTATAGAAAAGGAAGCTGAGGTTGGAGAAGGCGAAGCTGCTCTCCCAAGGTCATACAGATGGAATTCGACCTTGGACACAGATTCTGTGTTTCCCAAATAAGGAAGCTGAATAAAATGGGGGGATGTAGATTGGAGCCTGGAAAGCCATTCTCCCTCACAGAGATATTTTATCTGACCCACATATTATCTTTTATTTTTAACTGACTTTACTGCCAAGTTGTTGGGTTTTTTTCATCAGGAGATTTGGGGACTAGAGAAATGACTTGGCAGCTAAGAGAACTGACTGCTTTTCCACAGGACCTGGGTTCAATTCCCAGCACTCCCATGGAGGCTAAAAACCATCTGTAACTCCAGTTCTAGGGTGTCTGACACCTTTATCTGGCCTCCTTTGGCATTTTGCACAAGCTGTACACAGACAGATATGCAGGCAAATCTCCACATGCATAAAATAAAAGTAAATAAACCTCAAAAATTTTTAAATAAATCAGGGGATTTAAACTGGAAATTAGAGTTTCTGGTTTGTCATAAACAAACAAACAAAAAAACAGTGGAAAGCAGAGGCAGGGGGATCTCTGTGAGTTCAAGGCCAGCCTCCTCTACAGAGCAAGTTCCAGGCCAGCCAGGGCTACACAGAGAAACCCCGTCTTAAAAAAAAAAAACCCTCAAACAAACAAAAACCAATCAGCTGGAGCACTGGCTGCCTCTGACTCTCCTTGGAGAAGGAGTGGAGGGTGCAGCCAGAGGCATGGCAGACACACTACATTACACACCACACATTCTAATTTTCTGCTGTTCCTGATCCTTCCTAGGTCATGAGCTACCATCATTTATCATCCCATTTGTAGCAGCTTATCATTTTATTCTCCCAGTTCCCAGATGGCCTTTAAATGCACGACCCTTAGACCAGATGAACTCTAGGGCCCTCTCCAGTCTAAAGCCTAGGGTTTCTCTCCAGGCTCTCTCTGAGCAACCGCCCTCCAAGCAGGTCACCTCTGAACCTCCTGCTGAAGCTCCCCAGACAAACCCCTGCCCCCTTTAACCTCCTGCCCTTCAGCCTCTATCCAGGGCTCCCCCAGGGCCTATCCCTTTGTACCCCGCCAGTCAAAGGCTGAAGGCCAGAGTCACCAGAGTGGTCAACCCCTCAGGTGTGAGGATGAATCAGACAAGATTGTGGAGTGGGCCCCACCCAGGCAGGGAAGGAGGAAGGACTTCGTATTTCCCAAGAGGAAAGCAGGAGATACATGTAAGCAGAGGTTTCTGCAGCTGAAGGAGATGAGCAGGGTTTGACACATGCGGAAACACAGAGAGCAGATCACCAGGAGGAAAAATGTAGTCTCAGCAGCGATTTTAGGATATGCAAATCAGAACACCATTAAGGCCCCATTACAGCTGAGTCAACTTGAAAATAAATAAATATTTAAGACAAGAAAGCTGCCGTGGGGAGACAGCCATAGTCACAGCGGTGACACGGTAACCTGCTTAACCTAGAATGTGATCTGACACCGTGTTATAAGAATCTAAGACTCGCCGGGCGGTGGTGGCACACGCCTTTAATCCCAGCACTCGGGAGGCAGAGACAGGCGGATCTCTGTGAGTTCGAGGCCAGCCTGGTCTACAGAGTGAGTACCAGGACAGGTTCCAAAGCTACAGAGAAACCCAGTCTCGAAAAACCAAAAAAAAAAAAAAAAAAAAAAAAAAAGAATCTAAGACTCTGATCGGGTAATTATGATTGGGAGACCATGAAAACAATCCAAAATACCACCCAACACAGTTGGAATAAGAGACACTCACAGCAACTCTCTATAGAGCCGAGAAACCGAGATCGACTTTGATCATGGGACGGTAAGATACAGCGGCAGGATGAAATGTGAATGGGCTCAACACCCCGACCAATCCGGGGAAATCACATGAAGTGACAAGATTAGCCCAAAGAAAGGTGTAGAGGCAGACTTGCAAACAGACGCCCACAGGAACATCAGATGCAATCCGATGAGAAGTCTGAATGGTCCAAATTGTTGCTGTGTAATGTTTTTAAATGTCAGGCTGATGGGGACAGTTTAAATCACAAGGATTATGACGATCCTGACCAGGATGGGGAGCCACAGATCAAATTTCCTCAAGGTACAATGGGGTGGGGGTGGGGGGGTCCCAGAGGGACAGATAGGCTCCAGCCCCAGGCACCTAGATGAAGACAAGAAAAGAACAAAACAGGTACAGGAGGGGGTAATGGTCGTGGGCAGAAGGACCCCAGAACTTTATCTGGACAGTTTCGAAAGACACCTGTCACGGAAGAAAAGCAGTTGCCCAAATAAACCCACACCATTTAACCTCCAGCGTTCTCGGCGCTGACTCTCACAATGTGCGCTCTCAATTTTACTAATACTTCGTTTCAGCAGCTTCGAAGGCGATACCAGAGCTCTTTGTGGGCTAGCCTAGGAACCCAGAAACCATTTATAGCATCGTTTCTATGGAGATGTGTTTCAAGCTTCAAAAGAAAACTGAGCAGCTGACAACCCGGGGGCACACACATTGTCTCTAAATTAGGGAACTGAGATGGGCTGGTCCTGAGCTCAGGAAGGTGGCCTGCTACTTAGATTCTGCAGTAATTATATGCAACCACCATCAGTGATCAGAACTGAGCTCACTGTCGGGATAGGGCGAGGATGGAATCAGAGCACCTAGGAATGGATGCCATATGCAAGGGAGATGTGAGAGACTGAACCCTGACCCTAAGTACACTCAGGAGCATTGCTTGTCCCGGAAGACATGAAACTCTCCTGACTACCCCTCCCGAGCATCCAGGCAAGCCCTGAACCCACACTTATTCCAATTCCTCTTTGACCCTGGCAAACCTCCAACCACGAGGCCCCTATTTCAATCCGAACACAGACCAAACAACTCCCAGATCCGTGGCAGTTCTGGAATTTGGTTTTAGCCAGACATAGGCTTAAGATAACGGGGTCCTAGATAGGTCTGGACATATCCAAGCCCATCTCCAAGTTCTGTTACAGTGGCCCTTGTTTTCGCAAGTTCCAACCTGCCCACTCAAGATACACCCAGAGCTCTGTAGCCCCACCCACTCTACGACTTCAAACCCGGCCAGTGAGTCTCCATTTCCTGCCGGGGGTCACAATCCTGGGCTGGTCACAAGGAAATGACAAAGAAAAGGGTCTCCAACCAGAACCCCGTGTCAAGAAAGTTCCCCACTCTGAAGAGAAGGCTACACAGAAGGGGCTAAAATGAGAGAGGCTGGGCCATCGGCCGGGCACCACACACTCAGAAGGGCCCTGATTTGACGAGGTGATCAGAAGGGTGGGTCTCAGCGGCAGTACAGCCTCAAGCTGCAAGCAAGCCGGTGACAGCATGGGGACTCGGACGCTCTCTTTGACAAGCCAGAGGTGGATTGGACAAAGGTGGAGGCTTCCGATGGCCAGCACTGAAAAACAGCTCCAAGTCTCATACTAAAATACGGACAACAGTGGACACACCCAAGACACTACCTCACTAGGGCCCCACCTGGCTGACGCTGGGCTGTGGAGGTCAGCTCGCAGAGCACACCCTCCTGCTGCCAATTAGGGAGGTGCAGAAGACTGAGCTGGCTCTGGACACCTGTGGCTCGGGCTTGCAAGTGAGTGGGTGGCACGGAGCCGCAAGGGCGACATGCTCATCCTGCTGCCTGGATCCCTGGAAACTCAGACGTGAGCAACCTTCTGGGTCTCTGAGCCACCCGGGGTTGCGTGGCCCAGTGGCAGGAGGCCGAGTCCTCGTGCCATGAACCCTGACTGGTACAAGGCTAGCCAGCCTGTGAGGTCAGGCCAATCTGGATTCCCCAGCCCCAGCATGCGGCGACCGTGGCTGATAAGCCAGAGCAGTTGGGCCTTTCTGGTGGTGACAGATGGGAGGCTTGGTGTCCCTCCCTGACTTTCCCACCCATTTCCAAAGTCTTTGATGTTGCAGCCTAATCTTTTTAAAAGTGTCAATGCTATACATCAAATATACAGATACTGCAAGCATAACCTCTTTCACCTAGACCTGGTGTTTGCATTATGTCACCTCAGGCTATGGCCAAGCACTCAAGATTTTATGCCTAGTATATCCATAGGCAGTTTGATGTCTCACTTATTTTCATCAAAATTCATCAACATTCTCCCATGAATTAGCACCATCTTCATATAAATGCAACACAAGACCCCCACCCAGAGTCCAGGTATCACAAATTACGTAGCCACGTGGAACCCCGAAGCCATGAACAGTTTTCTTGCTATTTTAAACAACACTGCCTCAAATATTTTCATACTTAGAGCTTTCTATTCCTTTTTAGAACCATTTCCTTAGAATTAATTCCCAAGAGTGGCACTAATAGGTGAAAGACAATTAGCATTTTCTTACAGCTTCAAGCTTGGCATTTAAATATATATATATATATATATATATATATATATATATATATATATATATATATATATATATATATATATATATATATATATATATATTGTTCCCTGTGAGTTAGGATTGTCTTATTTTCCAAAGGTCTCTTGACAATACCTCTCAATTCCAGCAATCAGGGTACACCCTCTTCAGCCCACCTCCGCCTACCAATGCTAGGATTGAACTCAGAGCTTTGTACATATCCATCTCTCTCTACCCCTGAGGGTGTGAGTGTATGTGTATGGGGGGGTTGTTTGTGTATGCGTGTGCACACAGCCAGTGTGTCCCAGTAATCCTCCTGCCTCCACCCCATGCCCAGGTCTGGGGTTATAGGTACACATACATGGCCAGGCCCAGCTTTTTATGGGAGTGTCAGAATCCAAACTCAGGTTATCATGCTTGTTCAGCAAATGCTCTTACCCCGCCGAGCCATCTCTCCACCCCCTGAATCTACTCTTAAAATGCATGTTTTCGGGTTGGAGAGATGGCTCAGCGGTTAAGAACACTGGCTGCTCTTCCAGAGACCCAGGTTCAATTCCCACCAGCACCTACATGGCAGCTCACAACTGTCTGTAACTCCAGTTCCAGGGGATCTGACATCCTCATACACACATACATGCAGGCAAAATATCAATGCACGTAATAAATAAGTAAACAGTTTTTAAAGCGCATGTTTTCCAGTTCTTCTGTGGGTTGGGCATCTGGAGTAATAGCCTATGACTGAATGCCCTGTGACGTTGGAGGTGGCATGACTGATTGGTTGATAATACATATTGATATATAACTGACACAGAACGATAAAGAGACATTCAGAAGGCTGGACAATAGAGGGCTGGGTAGAAACAGAGAGGAGTGGGTCCACAGAGATAAAGACTAAGGCAGTGTCCACACACTGGCCATCCTAAAACAAGCTGGAACCTCTCTGAAACATCAGACTCATACATCTGCCATCTACGCTGCCCCCAATCTGATCTGCCCAGAGCAAAGATGGGCTCCTAAAAGGCAGAGGAAACAGTACGTACTTCCAGGCTTTGGAAATCTATCTAGGAACAACAAAAGCCGTGCACTCAGCGCTGAACAAACAGGCCAGGCACTCAGGTTCTGCCCACGGTTGCCTCAGCTTTGAGAGAGACAGTCCAGTTCAGCAGTCACACTGAGAACGATGTTTCCCACACTGCTCTCCAAGAGGCACACAGACAGACCCAAGGTGTCTCTCTGGTGAAGGACTGCCTCCATGAGACCTCTGGTTCCCACCCCAAGGCACCATGGCAACCACCTGGCAGGCAGCGTTTCCAGGCTTGCAGCATCTCCAAATGGGAAGGACCTCATGTGTTCCAAATCATTTTACAGACGCACAAAGGCCCCGAGTTTCTGCTTTGGGGCTCAAGCTACACCCTGAAGTCACTGTCAGGAAGATAAGTTTCTCCCCACCCGCTAACAGGAAGAGCGACTAGACTGAGCAGGGCCTTCGTCCGAAAGAGCCCTGTTTCTCTTCCTTCAGTGTGGGCTGGACTCGTTCACCCTCATTCCCGCTGTGAGGAGCCAGCAGAACGCCGTGCAGGAGAGCTGAGGGCCCTCTGAGGGCAGTCAGGATGGGTGGGAAGGCAAGTCTGCGACCCTCAACCAGTTCCTCGCCACAGACACCAGTCAGGATGTTTCATGTGAGTTCTTCTCAGAGTGGGCAAGCCTAGCTGCTGGGATTCCTAGGCCCTAACTCCCCTTCTGCCCTCACCAGGGTCTTGGAAGTCTCACAGAAATAGCAGAACATCAAGGGGTCATCTGTAGCAGCAGGGCCTAAGGAAGACTGGGGTCAGCGAGGGGGCTGTCCTGCAGACGACCAGCTCCGCACGCACACCTAACCACCTGACTGCCAGGTCCCATCCCACTGCACCCACGGCCCCCCAGGCTGCCCTTAGTGTCTTCCCTGTGTAACACCTACTGTGTGCTCGGCACAATTCTGGACCAGTGAGACTCCAGGCACACCTGCATCTGACTCCAACATCTCACAGCTGGAAAGAAAACTGAGGCCAGCAACTCAAAAGGTGGTGGCTCAAAAGGGCCACATGGAAGCAGGTGATGTCTAGATGGTTCTGTGGACGTCTGCCAAGAGGGAAATGGGCAGGGAGGACACTCCACAGAGAGGGAACAACAGTGAGCACAGGCAGAGAGGAGGGATGGTAGATCCAGGAGCAGTGAGAACTCCAACGGAAGAGACCACGTTAAGGCATCAGGGTTCAGGGGAAGGTGGACTGGGCCTTAAGGCTTCGGTGCTGTTGGAGGAAGGTGGGGTTTCTCCTGCAGGATGTGGGTAGCTCTGAAGGCTGTTAAGAAGGGTGACATGACCAAAACTGTATTTTAATAGAATAACTCAGGTCCCTCGAGACTTCATTTCCGCTTTAAAGCTGCTCTTCACACGATTTATTTCATTTGGATATACGTGGGCCAGTTCAGCGTAAATGGGCTCAAAATCAACATGACCAGGAATGCAACTTTTCCCCCACCAACCTGGCAATCCTGACCCCACGTTAGTCACTAAGCTCCAGCATCAGGGGAAAAGTCCTAGAACACTACTGACAGTCACCACAGCTAAGCACTGGTAAGTCCAACATCGCATTTTTCTTTTCGTTTTTTTTTTTTTTTTTTTACAGAAATTAGTTCATTTGTCTACGGTTATTGGAACCAAATGACCACATTTTTTCAGTCAGGGAGCCCTTGTTTCAGAAAGACAGTGTGAGGACAAGAAGGGGGCTGGAGCTCACAATTACTTTTGGAAAATCGATCAAGGATGTGACCAGCAATGCTGACAGCCCCAGACAGACAGCGCCCTAGCTCCGATCTCAGGAAAAACACTGGGTAGATCAACTTAACCTAGACTGACATCTTCAGAACTGGAGGTGTGCTCACTGCTGGGGCACCAGAGGCCTCAACTGTTACACAAACCAAACCAGAGGCCAAACACAAACCTCAGATCTGAAAAGCAAGATGGCACCCTCCCAAACGCCTCACGATTCTGTGAGTCTCCCGCAGCCTTGGCAGAGGAACAAAATTCAAGTCGTAACTATTACCTAGAGAGTGCCATGCCTTGATGTCTGTTCTCACGGGGCAGCGCTGAAGCTTCCCAAATGGAGTCAGACGTGCCGGCCTCCTCACGTGCTGGGATGCTCATCCTTTTCCCCTGGCACGGCTCCAATTCCAGAAAAGAAACCCAATTGCTAAGGAGACGCTTGGCTCTCCAGAGCATACAAGAATTCTAAAGCTCAGCCGAAGGTTAAAGATTTGGAAAGATGTCCAAAAAGATTATGGTCAAGAAGTGGATGTTTTAAAAGCCCAAGAGGGATATCCTGTCTCTTTCTCCCACATCCAGCATGTCCAAACAACCTCATCTAAGTGCTAGAATGGATTCTTGCGGGGGGGGGGGGGGGGGGGGGGGGGGGGGGATGGGGACGGGATGGGACACCTGTCTATTCAGCCTGTGCACCCCTCCCTCAGTTTCAGACACCTGGTATTGAGACCCAAGGGGAGGCAGAGTTCCATCCATCACTGGAGAAGCCACAAGCTCTCAAGCTTGGCTCCTAGGGACCAGCAACAAGCACGCAGAAAGATAAGGTAAGCTGAGCTGACTGAATGCCCAGCCTGGGCTTTGCCTAGAGTAGCAGTTCCCAACCTGTGGGTTGAAACCTCCTTTGGGGGGGGGGGGGCGCGGGGGGGGTCACATATTGACATCCTACATATCAGATATTTACATTCCGATTCATAACAGTAGCAAAATTATAGTTATGAAGTAGCAACGAAATAATTTTATGGTTGGGGGCAGTCATCACAACATGAGGAACCGTATTAAAGGGGTACAGCCCAAGGAAGGCGTAGAGAGGGAGTAGTACCAAAAGGCAGGGAAAGTTCAGAACTCATTCTGAAGGGGGTGGTACCACCCGGGCCTGTTCTCAGCAGTAACTATGGGCCACGGTCTTCATCACCTTGGCTCTGATTCTGGCTATCCAACTTCCCACAAACTCTGGTTGATTTCCGAACCTTCTTCCAGGACATCCAATGAGACACCAGATAACCTTCCAGGAAATCTCTCTTCAGTTCTGCCGGAGTCTCCTTCTACTTGTAGACCTAAGAACTGGGTTTACCCTGGTATCTCCCATCTACAACAGACAACCGTGGCCCATGAAACACCACTTCACTCAAGCCTCTGTTTCAGTTGGGGTGGTAGCCCTGTGATAGGATGCTTGGCACACATCAAAGCCCTTGGTTTGATTCCCAGCCTTGAGGAGGGGAGGAGAAGGAATGGGAACCGGGAGAAGAGCTGCCTCTGTCTTCCCCTCTGTGAAGAATCTAATTAAAACACCGATCACTATCCCAAAGGGTCACAGCCACCTGAGAATAACCAATTCGGCAAGTGCTAGAAAGGCCGGATATAACTCTGGCTCTCAATCTGAACAGACACCCTGCATTAAAAGTATTAGTTTCAGGGCTGGAGAGATGGCTCAGTGGTTAAGAGCACTGGCTGCTCTTCCAGAAGACCCAGGTTCGATTCCCAGCATCCATGTGCCGCTCACAACTGCCTGTACCCCTGTTCCAGGCGATCTGATACCTAGAGATACATGCAGGCAAAACCAATGAGCCTTGGGGAAAAAAAAGTATTAATAACAGAAAGAAAAAGCATCCCTGCTGCCTTGGACCCTCCTCTACTTCCTCATCAGAGAAAAGTGGAGCTGGACTGAGGAAACTCAGGTTGTACATCTTACACACACCACTTCAATTCGGGGCGGCTGATGCTCCGCCTTGTTCACGGGGAAGCCACATCACATAAGATTGCCCCCCCCCCGCCTCCCCACAATGGCAAAGCCTCAACAACCTAATTCCTTAACCAACATGTCTTCCAATGCTCTCTTTTGAAACTTCTCACTGATCAATGGCAGGTCGGCTTTAACCTAATTTAAGAAACACTAATGGAGAACTCTCACAAAGTACAAGGTACCATCATGCCATGCACAAACTCACAGTCCTCATTCTCATCCAATGCCCCGTTTTCTCTCCCTTTGGAGATCTGCCTGCCTCTGCCTCCCAAGTGCTGGGATTAAAGGTGTGTGCCACCACCAAGCACGACATCCCATTTTTCTGTTTCCTTCCTTCCTCACCCCACTGCCTTCTCAGTCTCTGTCAAGTCTCTTCAGCCACACCCCTTAACCAGTGATTTCCCCCCTTCCTCCTTTCATGACGTCATTTTCTCTGTGAGCTCCTACTGCTCTCTGTGTACTGGTGATCCCCCAAAAATCTGCTCCAGAATGTCTAACAGACCAAGGAGGCCAGAGAGATGATCAAGTTTGTCCAGAATCACAGTCATCATATTTACTTAGATGCTGTGTCTTGGGATAGCCTGGTGAAAATCAGGTGGGTTACTGGGCTGGAAAGGCCAAACCCCACAGGCTGTATTTGAGGGGTTTCCTTCCCCAGACCAATTTGCCCCCTGGACATCTCTCTCAGATACTCCACAGGTTCCTCCACCTCAGCACAGCTGACTCAAATTTCCCCTAAAATCTGTTTTCCCTTCTGTGTCTTGAGCAGAAATCTGAGCTCACCTTTTGACTTCTTCCTTGCATGGAACATTCAGTGGGCCCATCAAGCCACAGCCCTGACCTCCTTCACCAGCTTTCTCCCTCTCTCAAGGACTGTAATAGCTCCTCGGTGCTTCTGTTGAAGTGAACTTTGGAAAAGAAACCCTCATCCACCCACACCCCTAGGCAGCCCCCCATCTAGTTTTAGCCCCACCCCCACCCCCCAGTCTCAGGAACGGTCCAGACCTCTCTGCCGGCATGTTCAGCCAGCCCATGACCTGGTTGCCCCCCATCTACTTTTAATCCCCCACCCCCAGCACCCCCCAGTCTCAGGACCGGTCCAGACCTCTTTGCCGGCACATTCAGCCAGCCCATGACCTGGCTGCCCACTCCCAGCAGTTCTCATCGGTCTCTGCCACTTGCAATTCGCTCCCAAGCGGATGTGTCGCAGCTCCAGGCCTTGCTGAACTGTCCCGTCTCTACACTATCCTGGTTCCCTTTGCCACCTGGTGGATACCTACTTGCTTTCAGACTCCTCAGCCCAGGCAGCCTCTCCTTCGTTGAGCGGGCTCTCCGAACCCAGAGACCCACCTGTCTCTGCCTTCTGAAGTTAAAGGCGGGCGCCACCACCACCCGGTGTGCCCGCATGGCACACAGACCCTGCAAGGTGTAATGTCTTCCCAGGCCTTTCCTGTCTCCACTCTCGCTTGACCTCAGAGGAGGTAACTAGTCCTGAACACTGAATTATCTAATGTTTAACTGCTCTTGGATGTTATGCCCGACTGTCCCCTCACGGACTGCAAATGTGGAGAGGAAGCTTGAACCCTCTTCATCATTGTGCCCCTAGTACCACTGTACCTCACCGTCCTCATCATTGTACCCTCCAAAAATGAATGTGGCGTGAGAGAAAGGATGGAGAGAGCTAGGGAAAACACCTCGTAAACCACACCGTGCAAGGTCACCCCTGCTATGGCTATGACCAACTCTCTTCTCCACAGCTGGGGAAATCAGATTCGAAACACCACCTGCTAGAGCCCCCTTAGAGAGGCGTTAAAAGAAACCTCAAGCCTCTGCCTTCCCTAGTGTGAGACAAAGCCCAGACATGGCTGCTGGTTCCTAAGGTACCCCACGGGGTGTGCAGGAAAAGACACAGATTCCTGTCGGTCGCTTCTCTGTAAGCCTCTTCTTGTTGGCCTTCAGTGGGAAGGTCAAGGAAGGGCAGAGACAAAGAGAGGGCATACAGCAGGGCACAGCCTGAGAGCAAGGTACCCCAACACGTGGGCAGGGCACCCTCTCAGCCCCGCATCAAGTACAGGCAACCCAAAGGCAAGGTTTTCTTCTGCAACCCGAGGTGATCAACCACAACTGAAAACCTGCTCTGTGGCTCTCCTCTCCATTATCCCCTGTGCACCTATTCAAAGAGCTTTTCTTATTTAACCCCCTTTAGTTATGTCCTAGCTTACTGTCCCCCACGACCTTCCTTCCCACGAGGCACACAATGGGCTCTCTTACCATGTTCATTTACATTATACAAATTCAGAGAGTCAAGCTTACTAGAAGGGAAGAGAGAGAGAGCAGGACACAACGGGAGGGAATAGGGCGGGGAGGGGGGGACAGAACATAATAGAACAAGAGGAAAAATAGCTGTGTAAACCCCCTGTTCCAATCAAGGGGAAGCATGGGCTAAAGAACCCCAAGCGTGTTGTGACTGGAATATCAGCACCCTGTGTCACACAACAGCATTTAAAGCCACACCTATTTCATACTACACATCCCTCTTCACCTAGTCTTCAATCTTGGCTACTGCACCCTCTTCTATAAATACAACAGGTTAAGATAAATTTAAATGCCAGGTGGCAGCAGCGCACATCTTTAATGCCAGCACTGGGGAGGCAGAGCCAGGCAGATCTCTGTGAGTTCAAGGCCAGCCTGGTCTACAGAGGGAGATCCAGGACAGGCACCAAAACTACACAGAGAGACCCTGTCTCGAAAAACCAAAACAAAACAAAAAAAAGATAAATTTAAGTATCAAGAGCCTACGTGATCTAGGCATCATGGTGCATGCCTGTAATCACAACACTGGGAAGTCAGCTTTGACAAAGAGCAAACTCCAAGACAGCCCGAACACAATGAAGGACCCAGTCTCAAAAAAGAAAAAAAGGAGCAAAATATGGCTACTGTACATCTGCTGTCCCCTAAAGGGCTTTCAATGGTTAATCTTAATTATATATATTCTTTTTTTCCCTCCCGAGACAGGGTTTCTCTGTGTAGCCCTGGCTGTCCTGGAACTCACTCTGTAGACCAGGCTAGCCTTGAACTCAAGAGATCCACCTGCCCCTGGCTCCCGGTTGCTGAGATTAAAGGCGTGTGCCATCACCACCGAGCTATATATTAGTATTCTTTACTTACCGACTGTCCCACCAAATTCCATCCTCCCAGTGACAGATTCACCCTCAAATAGCTCTACCCTCTGAGTCTCACCTGGGCTACAAGGCCTCTATGAGTATGTGGGACCCACTTTAGACCCCTCATCGTGCCAGCGATGAGAGCCCTCTAGCTGCCCCATGACACTGGCCCTATGTTAACCTGCTGTCTCAGGGTATCTGTGTTGCTGGACCTTCTCTTCATGCCTCTCGGGAGCTAGGACGGTTTCTCTACCTTCCTGGTGTTTATCAAGCCACCATTCTGCACCTAGAATATACTAAATCACTTTGCTGACCAAGAAAATGGCTAGAAAGCTCGGGGCAGAGGCTGGAGAGATGGGGTCAGCAGTTAAGAGCACCGACTGCTTTTCCAGAGGACCCAGGTTCAACTCCCAGCACCCACATGGCAGCTCACAACTGTCTGTAACTCCAGTTTCAGGGGACTCAAAACTTCCCATGGCAAAACACTAATGCACATAAAAAAAAAAAGCCAGAAAAATTATTAAAAAGAAAGCTTGAGGGACTTATCAAGTTGCTAGCTAGCAATTAAACTCAGTTAAGGGCTAAGGGTATAGCATGGTATACCCTTAGCAGGAAGTTAGCATGTGTGAAGTCCTGGGTGGGATACCCAGGACAGTGGGGAAGCAGAAGACTGGGGAGGAAAGAAGGGGAGGGGTGGGGAGGGGAAGGGAAGGGAGGGATGAGGGGGCAGGGAGTCCAGAAACTGCAGTGAGCTAACATAACAGTGAACAGCCTACTAAATACACAGCCTGCTCCCTTCTTAAAGACTGCCCTTACAACCCTGGGTTTTTCTTCCTAGTTTCTCCTTTTAAATACTATGGGCTATCTTAAGGAATCTTTGGCTTACAGATAGATATATTGGAACTGATCACTGCAATCATTAAGATGATCACACAGGATGGCTGATGGGAATGGAATGTCCGTTCACCAGCTATGTGACCAAAGAGTGGCACCGTATCCTCTCTGCGCTTTAGTTAAACACGACAGCTTGAGCACAAGCAGCTTTCCAGCTTCAGATCCTTCACAACATAGACCTTGGGTGATGCTGGAATCACTGCGGCTATTATTAAACTAGGGCAGGTAGATGAGAGTCCCTAAGATCCCAAGTTCATTATCTTGTGAAACAACAGATTCTAAAAAGTACTGACGCACTTAAATTCGATTTGGTTTCAGTTCAGAAGTGGTTGTCTATGAAAATCTAACCCCACCAGCAGGCAGCCATTAAGAATTTCCAACCAGGTCCGGCAGTGGTGGCGCATGCCTTTAATCCCAGCACTCGGGAGACAGAGCCAGGTGGATTTCTGTGAGGTCGAGGCCAGCCTGATCTGCAGAATGAGATCCAGGACAGGCACCAAAACTACACAGAGAAACCCTGTCTCGAAAAACAAAAGGAAAAAAAATCTTTTTCTCATAGTTAATATACATTTATTCTAATTCTCTTTATTATATGTATGTATGTTTGTATGTATGTATATATAGCAATCTCTTTTGTCTGTGTTGAGATCATTTTGAGACTTATTTTATACTATGTAACACATCATTTGAATTTTGAACTATGTATATACTATGTAACAGAGATTATTTTGAGACTTATTTTATACTATGTAACATATCATTTGAATTTTGAACTATGCATATATGTTAGCTTCCAGAATAGGAAATGGAAAACTGGGGGAGAAGAGGAATCTACCAAATTTTATTTCTAACAAAAAAGAAATCAAAGAATCTACCTTATAGGGTGTGTTGTATATTATGTGAATAGTATCTTGAGTAAAAAAAAAAAAAGAAAAATCTTGGCTGGTGATATGGATCAGTGGGTAAAGGTAGAGACAATCCTCAGAACCCATTTAAAGGTGGAAGGGGAGCACTGACCTCACAAAGTTGTCCTCTGCCCTCCACACATGCAACACGTCACACACATGCATACCCACACTCACTCACACACATCATATACAAAGATTTTTTTTAAACATCTAACTTTCGAGGCAAGGTTTCGAGTCACAGCCTGAGAGCTGGGTGGAGACAATGGATCCTCCCCATCAAACCCACGTCAGAGCTTAGCCAGGACCCCTCCCCGCCCAGGACTCAGTTTTCCACTTTAGCCTAGTTCTGCAGGTCAGTCTCTGATTGCACAAAGCAAGCCTACAGCCACCTGGGAATCAGCCCATGTCAAACCTTGCCTCGGGTTCCCTCAGAAGGCCAAGCAAACCAGGTAGTAAGCTCTCCGCCCTGGGGACAGGCCCCAAAGCATAGCAGGACATCATGGGCAGGACAACCCACCCAAATCAGGTCAAGGAGAAGTGAGAGCCAATGCTGGACAGATACTGTCCCACATCCAGAGGAAGAGCAGTGCTAGACATGGACAAAATTAATGAGGTAAAAAGTCAGAAGGATCCAGAGGGAGGCTAACAGACAGGGGAGGCAGGCCTGGAGAAGTGTTTGCAAGTAAGACCAGGAATCATAGGTTTGGAGGCTTAGCTTGCATGTATACCTATGCCGATGTAGACAAATTCAACTATAGCCCTTTGTATCATTGCCATCAATCATCATCATCCTCATCATCACCATCATCACCACCACCACCACCATCATCATCATCATCACCATCATCACCACCACCATCATCATCATCACCACCACCACCATCATCATCACCATCATCACCACCACCACCACCACCATCATCATCATCACCACCACCATCACTATCACCACCATCATCACCACCACCACCACCACCATCATCATCATCATCATCATCACCACCACCACCACCACCACCACCATCATCATCATCACCACCACCATCACTATCACCACCATCATCACCACCACCACCACCATCATCATCATCATCATCATCACCACCACCATCATCACCATGCTTACCAAGATGTGCTGGAAGTCGAGCAATACATACAAAACCAGGGTGTCTACATTAGCTTTAAATTGGTGATTCTCATCCATCTAAAGATATATTTAAGAAGCTGAACAGCCGGTCTGAGTGAAGCCACGCTCAAAAGAGAAGCTGCAAATCCTTGGACCGGGACTAAGGTTCACTTCAGCAGAAGGCCCCAGTGGATGTTACCAGAGTCCCAGGCAGAGGCCCACAGGGTGGGGGCAGGGAAACGCTGAAGCGAGGAAACAAGAACAGGGCGGGAAGAGAGCAAGACTGAGCCAAGTGGAAGCGAGGAAGAGAGAGGCATTCCAGGCCTCCAGGAAAGCATGAGAGGACAGAATGCTGGCCATCAGCAGTTGGACAGACACCCACAGTGGGTCACTGGGTCAGGGCTGTGATTTGGGGCAGCAGAACAGCAGGAGCCAGACTTCTATGTGGAAGACCCTGACCACCCAGCCCAGATGTTTGATCCTTACCATGGAGACAGTGGGGAGCCATTGAAGGCTACAGAGCAGGAGGATGACCCTTGCAGACAGGCGTTTCAGAAAGATCACAGAGCAGCCCTTTATCTGAGACTTATACAAAACCCCATGTGTATTTCAAGTGGTACTTAAGACACAAAGTCCTCCCACTTCTGCCCCGTGTCGTGTGGACCAGAAAAAGAAGGTTTAAGGATCTCACAGAGAAATGCCTCATTGAGAACAAGAACTCATGCGAGGGCTGCTTTATCCAAGGAACCAAGCCTGTGGTTCAGCTCGGCCAGCCGCAGCAGCATCTGGAAGATTGCAGCACTTTCTTCAGAGCCTGGAATGTCCTCTTCAGCGAGGGCTGCTCCACCTCCTGTTCAGGAGGTGGGTTGTTATGTCAAAACACAGCGTTGTGCAGGGCCTGAGGCAGCCAGAAGGAAGCAGAGAACTAGAAATAGCAGTTTCAGCTAGGGTGGCATAAAAGGCCTTCCACACTGAGACCACCTTCTTCGAAAAAAAAAAAATCTGCGTCTCCCAGTAGCATTTTGCTGGGGGGGTTTTTGTTGTTGTTTTTGGTTTTTTTCTTCTGGAGCTGCTGAACTCCATAATCACCCCTCACCTCCCACCCCCACCCCCCACTCCCAGTAGCATTTCCTATTGGAACAATAAAAGTATTTGTTATGTAGTCAGGTTTCGACTGAGAGCTGTTTTCAGTGCTATTTCCAACTGTGCATAGCAAGGCAGCAGGCCGTGCTGCTTGGGGGGGGGGGGGGGGCTGTGATGGTGAGTGGCAACATCAAGCTATAAACCAGCATTTGGGTAAGGTGGGTGAGGAAGTCAGGCCTGGACTGCATACCACCGCAGGGCAAGTGCTGTGAACAGAGGCAAAGCCTCGGAAGCCCGGAGAAGGCCTGAGTGCTGTGTGAAACTCAGTCAGGCTACACTGGACAGGTAGACTGCTCCAGGTGAGCCCACAGCTCCAGGGAGGAGACCTTGCAAGGGGGCCCTCCCTGCCATTCTGCCAACCATGCAGGGAGAGCCTTCAGGCATTTCTCATCTCATCGTACAACAAGGGCATAAAAGGTCATAAACGCAGAGTTCTCTTTCTCTGAGGGTCAGAAGGAAGCATGCTCCTCCCATCGATCCTGGTATCACTAGGACCTCACTGAGGCAGTTCTGGTCAGGTGATAAGGACCTTGACAGACAAGTTCAGTTAAAAACTCAATATCCCTGGAACAAGTGGGTTACGCAATTCAAGGTAACTCCTACCGTAGTGGGGCTTTGGTTCTGAATCTTATTACCTTGTGGCTACTGTGGGACTAAACTTTCCAGAACTACCCTGATTTTACATGGTTTTCCTCCAGATACCTGCCAGGGACTGGGCCCTAATGTTTTGATCTAACAAATGGTCACTTACGCCAGTGACATCCAACTGGCACAAAGCTGAAACCCAGCAGTTGGCCTGCAAGTGAAACTCCACCGTTTAGTTGGGGACATCGGCTGCGAAGGAACCCTAGCGTGCCAGGGGCACCAGTACCTGCCACGCTGAACAAAGGCTAAACTGCTCCTGCACTTCAGGGACTTGGTACCAAGCAGTCACACAGGATCAGGGGAAAAGCCCTGTCTGGTGAATCTTCAGCCCAGGACAGACTGTAAGATTGACATTTGAGGGGACAGAAGGAATGGCCTTACACAAATCCAGCACGTGCATTTTGACTGTGTCCTAGGAGAACTGTGCTGGTCCTCTACTCCAGTTGAAGCTCTCAAGAAGACACTGTTAGCCTTCTATGTGCAGGCTTGGCCCTAGGGTGCTTTGAATGAGAATGGCCCCCACAGGCTCATATATTTAAATCCTTGGTCCCTTCTTAGTGGAACTGCTTTGGAAGGATTATGAGGTGTGGCCTTGTTGGAGGAGGTGTGTTGCTGGGGGTGGGCTTTCCAGGCCCAGTCTCCCCATCTCTGTCTATCTGCTGCTTGTGGATCAGATGTAAGCTCTCAGCTACTGCTCCAGAGCCATACCCTGCCTGCCTGTTGCCACGATCCCCACCATGATGGTCAATGGACTCACCCTCTGAAACTGTAAGCAAGTCCCCAATTAAATGCTTTCTTTTAGAAGTTGCCTTGGTCATGGTGTCTCTTCTCAGCAACAGAACAGTAACTAAGACAGTCTGCTTCCTGCAGAGCAGTATTTGGGTAGATATGAGGAGCCCTGACCTGGCCTGTGCTGCAGGCTGTACTGGGATCACACTAGAGAAAATGTGTGAGTCACCCTCCCCCCCACACACCCATCAACAACTCCCGACACATAGTCTCAAAGACCCAGCACATTTCCTTTAGCCACTAAGCAATGCTTCCCCTTTGCCCAGAACACAATAAAGGAATTAAGACCCACCTAAATTTCTACAGCTGGTACTTCAAGGCTCAAAGTCTGGTTGGCCAGCTCAGACATACATGACCTGTGACTCTTCTTTATAGATAGCCCCAATTCTGCTACCGGGTGCAATTCTGCTAATTCCAATAGCCTTTCTGTTAAGGCTATCTCCTTTTCCTGCTGACGTCATCCCACATTTTCTCAGGACAAATGAAGGTATAGTTCCAATTTTCAGGCTGCCTAAGATACTCTATGGTAAGTAGTAGAAAAAGCCTGCTTTCCCGAGTAGGCTCCGAACTCTCCGGAGATTAGCAAGTTGTCAGAGGTTAAGGGAAAAGCCAGGAAACAAACCACCCAGCCAAAGTTAAAGGGTAAAAAAAAAAATTCAGGGACTGTAGTTCAGGCCCAGATCTGTCCTGAGCATTTGCAATGCAAATCTGCGTTTTGTTCACCACCACCACCAAGATCTTGCACAATAGCGTGTGTATAAACATCCACGCCAACAAAGCCTGACTGTGCAATCACGCTGTAATTACAGACAGGCAGGAAGCTGCTGCTAGGGACCTCACCATTCAACCTCTAGACATCCCATCTCCAAGTGTCCACGGCCTGTACACACATTCCTGCACACATCACCACCACGTTCCTGCTGCAGCTTCAGGCACAAACCAGGGAGCCCCGGCGCTAGTCTCTGGGCCTCGCCAAGACCCTCGCTACTCTGCAAAGATATCATAAACTTCTCAGCTGTTCTTAAAGACCCAGAGCCACGAGGCTACAGAGGACGGAGGACGGCAGGAACCACCATCAAAGTTCCCAGGCACATGCCTGCAGCCCTAGCAGTTTTAGAACACAGAAAAGAACAAGATGCGACGGAGTCCACTGAAAGCGGCTTTCTGGGTTTTATATAGAAAACACTCACATATGTACGTGGGTGTGCTGACAGTTTTTATGGCTAAATTGCAAAGTGTTAGGCCTTAGAGAGCTTACTGTTGGGTTCGGGGCGTGGTGGGGAGGGAGGAAGAGAGAAGACTCGGGGAGGGACTTGCTTCAAGGAGGTTTAGGGACAACTCGGATTTTGTTTGTTGGAAATGGATAGGGCTGTTGACCCAAAATTCTGATTTGCTCGGCTCTTCGTCACTGGAAGGCCGAGCAAACAAAAGTAGAGGGAAAGTTCCTGTAACTTCCTTCCTGCAACCTGATGGAGGGCTGCGTAGAGGAAGGGAATGTTTCCCAGGGAAACACCGGGAAGGGCTGGAAAGGCAGCTGCCTGCAGCCTGGAGAGATGGGGCGCAGGGTGGAGGGCTAGCTCCGGACGCGGGTCCTGGGAGGCCCCTTCCAGGCATCTCTGCTCTCAAGAGTCGATCTCGGGGAGTCGGGCCGTTCTAAGTCCCGGGGCAAAGCAGCCACCTCATGGGCGCGACACTGGCCCAGATCTCCGCCGCTCTGCCCCTCTTCTGCACCCCCACTCCCAGGGCCCCAGAGCCCGGCCCGCGCCGCCAAGCCCGAAAGAACCCCGGGGTCCTCCCCGAGCAAGACGCCCCCGCGGCGGGAAGGGCACGCGCGCGGTGTCCGCGACTCACCAGCACGCTGGATCGCCGGGCAGCTCCGAAGGGGGCGCGGGACGCAGGCGAGCGCGACCCGCAGACTCAAACTTTGTTGCTCTCGGGACGGCGCAGTCGTCACTTCCTCGCCGAGCGAGCGGGCGGGCGGGCGGCGCGGCCCGGGCTGTGACCCAGCAGCTAGCGCGGCGGCGCGCAGGGCCCTGCAGCCTCCCGCCCCGCCCGCGCCCCGGTTCCGCGCGGCCCCCAGCCGGACCCTCCGTGCCCCGCGCTGCAGCCGCTGGGGAAGCCTCGCTCCAGCCGCCCGCTGTGCTCGGTGGAAGTGAGATCGGAGCCGCCCTGCTCTCTCTCTCGGGTCTAAAAGGTGGCGTTGGAGTGAGAGGGCTGAGTTCAAGGGACCCTAGAGAAAAAAAAAAAGTTCCCCACCGACCCCCGATCCCCCCCCCCCCCGACACACACACAGTCGGGAGCGAGGGAGGAGATAAAGATTTTCGTTTGGTATTTGGGCTAGAGAGATCATGGGTGAAAGCAGTGAGCTATTTCCCTAAATAATAATGCTGGGCCTACTTCAAACTCCAGTCTCCAGCTCTCAGGCCCCTTAAAGGTCTGTCGGGTCACTTTCCCTGGGTTGAACTTGCGCACGACATCACCATGCATTGTGTTTCAGGAACTATGTCATCACCCAAGTCAGGGCTGGGAAATAAGTCGTTCTGTTCCCTTTCTTCTCGGATTTCCACCTCTTCCTTTGGCACTCAAGTATCAGAGTCTTCGGAGCCTGATGCATTCGGGTGTCATCACGAGCCAAGAGTGATTTACAAGGTAGATCCTGAGAGGAGGCGCTTCGGGCAATAGTAATTTTGAAGTGTATCATTGCCCAAAATGTCTTTTTCTCGGCATATTAAACATGACATCAACAGAGAGCTGCCTTTTGAGCCTCTGGTAAGCATAAACACAGCAGGCCAACAGCAGTGCCCAAGGAAAGCTTCCTAATTCCCTTAGGCTGCAGAGCGGACTAGGCTGGCCTTTGCTGTGGTTTTTCAGAAAAAAAACAGACAGTCAAAACTGCTGGGCAAGGCTTTCCCAACAGAAACGTTTAGCCCCGTTGAAGCTTGCCCTGGAAAACAGGGACCTATAAAAGGCCATTCAAAGACCTCAGCTAAAGCTGGACAAGTTCCCCTTTTCCCCCAAATACTGCTCCTACTAACACATTGGCCTGATAATACCTCCCGTCCATCCCGTGCTTAATCTTCTCACTAAAACCCAGGAAACCTCAAACTTGAGTGAAGGTTTTGTGTCGAAGGGTGATGTCAGACTGACGGAAAATGACATCTTCAAGATGTCCTCCACCCCAAGTCTGGTTAATACCCCAGGGAAAGCCACAGACTCACCCAAAGACTAGAAGAAGCATGTAGACCCAAGCTCTCCTGGCAGCAGGAATTTCCACGTTGCAGCTGCTAATGCACTGGTTAATATTACAGTACAAATACAAAATGTATGATGAAAGAAAAATAATATCGTTCTAAGAAGCAAGTATATCATTAGACTTAAATATAATTCTCTGATATTTTTGCTATATCCCGCTATGATGGAGTGAAGGCGTGGTGGAGGTACCGCTCGTTTTAATTTTGGTATAGAACTCATTCCTTACCACAATGGCCAGGCTTCTAAAGAAAATGGTGTTACTCCATATTTGCTAAAACAAGAGCAGAATATTTCTTTGTTCACTGTTGTGGTACTAATCCTCTGTGGCAACTTCATGAATATTCAGCACTCCGGCAGGCCCAGGAGTAATTAGCAGAGCCCACAAAATGTGTGAAGGTCTGACATTCACACATGCTAGTACACACTGCTTCGTCTCTGCATCGTGTGGCATTTGCTGGAGTCCCAGGACATGGTGTGGAGGGTATGGCAGACAGCTCCCGGCCAATGATCTCTGCCTCCTGGCATTCACACCCTTACACAATCCCTTCTCCTAACTCCACTGACTCAATCCTAACAAACAGACTATGGCAGAAAACACGTGATGCCACTTCTGAGACCAGCTTACAAAGAAAACCGTGGCTTCCATCTCGGGTGCTCTCTGTCTTGCTCGGTGTAGGGGAAGCCAACCGCCGTGTTCTAAGACAGCCCCGTGCAAAGGAGCATGAGTTTGGAAAAGGATGATGCCTCCCTCAGCACCCCCTGTCACCCAGGCCTTCCAAAGTCTCTTAGTCCAGGAAGCAACTTAATAATAACCTCATCTCAGCTAAGCTACCTGGAGGCCTGGCCCACAGAAACTGTACCAGGACAAGTGTTTGTTATCACAAGCTGGTCTGGGTGTACATGTGCGTGCATGCGATACTGGGGATTGAACCCAGTCCCTTGTGCATGGTAGGCAAGCATCCTACCACTGAACTACCACAGCATCCCCAGCCAAGCAGCTGTGCTTTAACTAGGAGTCAGCACATAAGACAGTAGGGGCTTAAAGACAACCCCGCAGGCCCTTGGTAATTCCTCCTCCACAAAAAGGAGCATGGAGAAGAAAACAAGGGCCCTACGCAGACGTAAGTATAATACCTAAATCTGAGCCTCCACTCCTTCTGCTGAACAAAGGTTATCTTTCCACTTAAACTAGGTCAGAGGGTGTGGACTGCTGCTCCATCCCTGGTAGCACTGGTATTGGGTGTCACCTACTTCACAGCCATGCAGATGTCTTGGAGTCACAGGAATTGACATCTGTCCAGGCATCCCGTTCTTCCTCCTCGGGGCGTCCACCCTGGATTTCCAGACCCCGGCACATGAAAGTTAGGTCCTAGAAGGAAAACACGGCAGAAGTGACTTTAACTCTGGCCACCAGAAGGAGCAGGTTCACTGGGATTTCCTGGGGATGTAGCTCAGCGGTAGAGCTCTTGTCTAGCATTTACGAAGCCCCGGATTCAATCTCCAGGGCTACCAAAAACAAACCAGAAAAATAAAGAAAAGGAAGTTATGCTACTTCGGGCTAGGGAGCATAACCCAGCTAGGGAATGCTAGCCTGGCACACCTACAATCTTGTGTTTGAGCCCCACGGGGGGAGGGGGGGGGAATCACCACAAAAATAAATTAATTAACATAATTAAGTTTGAAATAAAAGCTAAAAGCCATGTCTGGTGGCACAGGCCCTGCAAACCCATCTCAGGTGGCTGAGGCAGGAAGGTCACAAGTTCAAAGCCATCCTCGGCAACTCAGTGAAATCCTGTCCCCAAATAAAAAGGAAAAAAGGATATATCCCAGGGGTTGGGTGCTTGACTAGCATTCCCAGGGCCTGATGTTCAGTCAGTTCTAAGTACTGTAACAATAATAACGATGATAATAATAATAAATATAAAAACTAGAAAGTAAAGTGTGAGATCCTGAAAGAGTGAATCCCTCACTGATAAAAATCACTTCCCTGTTGCTTTTATGGATCAGAAGACAAGGCTAGCCATGTGACTGAGTCTTTCACCAGCATACTTCCTCTCTAGCTGGAGCACATTATTTACTTTCCAAATACAAAACAAAGTTTTAGGAAGTAGGAAAGATGTCACCCTCCTTTAGCCCTGACCAGGGCGAGCATCTGCCTGTGCCTGCCCTAACACTCTCTCTCCTCAGCCCCTCCTGCAGAGACTGGCGATTGGAAAGGCCAGCCATCTCTGGTTTCCCTCCAGAGACACTGGGCTCTGATTTTTTCTCATGTGCACTGGCTGCAACCGCTGGGTTGCTATGCCGTCATCCGGTTGCTATGACTCGTGAGGTGGTGAATGTGCCAGAATGTGAATCTATTAATTTAACAGGAACTGGGCTCAGCACATATATTCCTTGTTAGGTCATTTGCTTTGCTACCTAAACCACATTCAATGTCCTCAGCAGTGGGCATGTTTCCTACAGTCGGGCTTTGCAAGAATGTCAAATGCCCTGACTTTTGAGTGTTCTTAGTTTTTTTTTTTTTTTTTTTTTTTTTTTTTTTGGTTTTTCGAGACAGGGTTTCTCTGTGTAGCTTTGCGCCTTTCCTGGAACTCACTTGGTAGTCCAGGCTGGCCTCGAACTCACAGAGATCCGCCTGGCTCTGCCTCCCGAGTGCTGGGATTAAAGGCATGCGCCACCACCGCCCGGCGTGTTCTTAGTTTTTACATGATTAAATTACCATGATAGAAATGAAGACAAAGGGGTCAGTTAAAAAAAAAAATGTGTGTGGGGGTGTGTGTGAAATTGTCCTCATGCTTTATGCATTTAGATCTTCTCTGCAGGAGAAGTATGTGCTGGTGTTTTTTAGGGATCCCTTTGTGAACCCCAAAGGTACAGGTACAAAAAAACTCACTAGCAGGTTCTGAGGCCTCCATAACCAATCCAGATGTTGTAGCTGCAACAAAAGGGGTCCTGTGCCTTTCTTTTGTGCTGACCACACAGGCATTTCCCGTTCATCCCTCAATTACCATTCCCAGAATGACCTCTACAGGGTGTGCTAAGCATGTAAAGATGAAGAGGACAGAGTCTCTCCCTGGTGGGAGAAAATGACACATAAATTACAGAGCATCATGAGCAATGTTGGACTCCAGCTTTGCATAAGGGAGGAGATCTCAGACAAGGGAGTCTAGGTCTGGAAAGGCGGGATCTAGTTCACTACCTGTAGTTTTTCTTTAAAGAAAAATAAATAAAGAATTATCAAGATGTGTTATGTTGAGTGAGCACTGAACCGTGTGGCATTTGTTTGGGTAGGTACAATATAGATGTATATTTGCGCGTGTGGGAATGCCAAATATATTTCCTATATTTAGACAAAAAAAAAGTGTGAAGGGCCGGGCGGTGGCGGCGGCGGCGGCGGCGGCGGCGGCGGCGGCGGCGGCGGCGGCGGCGGCGGCGGCGGCGGCGGCGGCGGCGGCGCACGCCTTTAATCCCAGCACTCGGGAGGCAGAGCCAGGCAGATCTCTGTGAGTTCGAGGCCAGCCTGGGCTACCAAGTGAGTTCCAGGAAAGGTGCAAAGCTACACAGAGAAACCCTGTCTCGAAAAACCAAAAAAAAAAAAAAAAAAAAAAATGTGAAGGATCTGGGTGTGTAGAATGGTAACAGCCATGCACTGGAGGGCCTCTGGTGGGTGGGTCATTAAGGTATTGTCCCATTGCATAGTTTAATGAACTAGCTTTGCCTTCAGGCTCTCTAAATCTTCCATCCTTAATAAATCAAAGATGGAGTTCCTGGAGGCCTCTCTTACCAGAATAGAGACCTGCAACCCAGAACGGTGAGGCTAAGCCAGCTGTGAGGCAGGAAAACACATCCTCTCTCTAGCCAAGCCCGCAGTGGGAAAGGGAAGAGGAGGGAAAGGAGAGCAGGAGCTTACCTTGCCTTTTCCTCCCCTTCAGCCTTTAGATGGGAACCAGGAAGGTGCATCACCTGTTGAAAACCCGCTTCAGATACAGAGAGGGGCTTTGGGAACACTGGGATTCAGGAAGGAAACTGTACCTAATATTGATTTATACCAAGCCAAGGACAGCCCTGTCAAAGTGAATCTGCTGGTCAGATCTAAGGAAACCAATGGGGCACAGCTGAGGGGCTAAGAGCACACTTGTTCTTCCAGAGGACCTGGGTTCGGTTCCTAGCGCCCACATGATGGCTCACAACCATGCATATCTGCAGTTCCAGGGGATCCGATTGCCCTTTCCTGGCACCATGGGTACGTGTAAGCTAAACACACAAGCACACACACTAAAAAATGAATAATGTTAAAAGAAAGAAAGCTGACAGAATCCCTGACTTAAACTTTCCTAGTGCCAGCACTTCCCACATGGTACGTTGAGACTGCCCTCTCAGGGCAGAATGACCCTGCAGCAAGCTGGGGAAAGATCATGGGTCTGCAGCAGGAGGAGTTCAGAGGAAAAGAAGTACTGCCCTGGAGAAGGGGGAAACAATGCAGGCGGGCTTTGCTGGAGAATGGATCACAGCCTAGTCTACAAAACAGGAGTCCTCAAGAGCGAACAGAAACTCGGGCAACCGGCAGCTCAGTGGACTGGTTAGGAGCCAAGATCCCGCACTGTCCACGGACTGTCTTCAGGTCCCATCTTTGGGGCAGATTGTGTGACTGTGGAAAAGTCTGAAGCCCCCCTACATCGAAGGACTCTGTCTCAAACAAAGGAAAGGGAGAGGAGGGAGACCGGTCCCATGCTCGGTGGGTAAGATCACTGGCTGGCAGGCCTGACAACCTGAGTTCAAACCCTGGGACCCACAGCGTGGAAGGAGACGACCAGCTCTCCCAAGCTGGGCCCTGACTTCTGTGCATACACAACATGAATAAATAACAAGTGCAGTCTGTGTGCAGGCTTCTGGATCAGGCGTGGGCTCCAGGTCTCACACACTGTGTCTTCACGTTTTTCTCAGACTTACTGCTTGTTACAGATCTATCCCACGAAGACCTCTATGTTGAAAGCTTGGCCCCCTGCTCCTACCACTGAAGATAGTGGAACATTCAGAGGTGGGTCTAGGTGGAAGGAAATGAGGTCACTGGAAGCAGGTATTGGGACACTAGCCACTTCCTGTCTCCCTCCTTGCTCCCATCTGCCATGAAGTAAATAGTCATCTTTAGTTACATGGTTCCACCATGATATATTGTGCTACCAAAGGCCCAAAGTAACGGGGCTACACAAGCATGTACTGAGATCTCTGAAACTACCAAAACAAACCCCTTTTGTTTTTTTTTTAAAGTCAATCATCTTAGGTATTTTGTCATAATGACAGGAAGCTGACCAGCATTCATCTGGCTGGACACAATGTGGAGTCCAAGTGCAGGAACTGTCAATAGCCCTAAGCCAGTACTGTCAACCTTCTGTGAGGGTTCTGTGTATTCAACAGCCCCAGGACTCCAGAGAGGCTGCACAACCACCCAGGCTTTGCAAATACATCTTTCTTTTTCTCAGTGAGTGGAAAACGCCAAGTCAAGAGTCAAGGCATTAGGCACAGCGTTCCCGGGATGGTATTAGGCACAGTATTCCTGGGACCCAGGCTGGCCAGCAATGCCTGAGCTTCCTACTGTCACGTCACTCTGCTTCTTCCTGTTTGAGACGGGTGAGTGTTTGCTGGCTGGCCCGGCTCAAAGGTCAGAGCGCATTGCACAGTGGGAAGGAAGTGTTTCCATAAGGCTCTGCCCGTCATACATGCTGGTTCTGGGACATCAACCTTAGCATAATAGGGGAGGTGCCTTCTGGCTTCACTGCCAAGAGAGCCAGGCATCTGGAGGTTACTTTAGGGTCTCGCTCTTCTTCAGAAAAGAAGAGAGCCTCCTTCCCTGCGTGTGGTCATATCTGGGGAGTCCAGCCAGGGACCTGGTCTCCCTAAGCAGCTTTTGTGGGGGGCGGGGATAGATCTTTGTGAACAAAAGTTCTTCACAGTAGCTTCTATGAACCACGTGTGAAAGCTGTGGGTTGGGTTGACCTTTGCTTTGTCCAGGCAATTCCAAATTGAGTTCCCCAGAAGTCAGTGACGGTCACATTGGATGACCAGATTTATATATATATATATATTGTGTGTGTGTGTGTGTGTGTGTGTGTGTGTGTGTGTGTGTGGTTCTTCCATGTAGAGCAGCCTGTCACACCCACCGGAGGATCTGTCATGTCCCCCATGCCCCTCTTTTAGAATCTTCAGGGCTGTTTCACTGAGTGCCCTTTGTTCTATCATGTCGGGCTCTGCCTGGTTTCCTGACACATTTTTTGCCCTTTGCACCCAGCTGAAGGGTGTGGTCACTGACTCACCTGCCAGGACCTCAAGGCCTGGGTCCAGTTGTTGAGTTACCTCCCACCTGATGGGGTGGCAAAGGGCCTCAGTATGCACAGAGTCCCTCTGTGAACCAAATCCTGGGTCCCGCTCTGACGCCAGCAGTGTCCTGGAGTTCTTGTCCCAAGGTATCTCCTCTTCCAGACAGAGGAACATGACAGCCTTGGGCCTGACAGTCAAGGTCCTGGATCCCAGGTCTTAGTTATAGTTAAAAAACGTCTGCTTTAGAAATGAAAGCCATGGGGCCTGGAGAGATGGCTCAGCAGTTAAGAGCACTTGTTCTTGGAGAGGACCCCGGTTCTGTTCCCAGCGCCCACACGGTGGCTCACAACCATCTGTAACTCCAGTTCTCGGGGGGGGGGGGGGGGGTCTGATGCCCTCTTCTGACCTCTGCTGCCATCAGGCACACAGGTATGCACAGACATACATGCAGTCAAAACATTCAACCAATTTTTAAATCAATTTTAATCAGTATCAATTTAAAAAATCTTTTTAAGAAGAAAGAAAAAAATGTAGCCCATGTCTCAAATAAAACCTACTTCATGGTCAATCTCGACATGATATCAGATGACAGACAAGATCATGTCAGGAATCTTTTCTCTTGCATCCTGGTGACTGGATAAGCCTTACCATATTTACCTTAGATGTTGATGGACATGACGTAAGAGAGGAATGCACATCCTACAATCAACTGCAATGTGGCAATCATGGATCTTCTCCGCACGCCCTATTTCCAGAAATCAGACAGCATTTGGAAAGCTACGTTCTTCTCCAATCTGTGAAATTACGGGTTTCCGGGGATTTTCCTTAAAGACACACAAAACGATGACCTAAAAATTTGTCTAAAGCCAGTGGAGAGCGTGATTTGAGGGGCTATGGACGTTGAAAAGGGGGACAAATGTCAAAATCCATGAAAGGCCCTTCGGTTGCTCTTTCCATAACTGAAATGAAGAAGAAGCAACATGGGCGGAGCAGAGCAGTCAGTGTGGGCACCTGCCGCCTCGCCTCTCTAGACGTAGGATTTCACTCCTGTGGCATGCCTTACTATGCTCCGGGCTCACTGGGCCATCTTTGCTTTGCGAATTGTAGCTCAGGGAACAAGCTCAAAGAACTGTCGGAAGCCTAACAATTGCTGTTGCCGTAAGTAGAGATGTTTTTTTCTGTTTGTTTGTTTCGTTTTGTTTTGGTCTTTTTTTTTTTTTTTTTAAATGGTTTTTCGAGACAGAGAGACAGGGTTTCTTTTTCCTTTTTCTCTTTTCTTGGTTTTTCGAGACAGGGTTTCTCTATGTAGTCCTGGCTGTCCCGGAACCACTCTGTAGCCCAGGCTGGCCTCAAACTAACAGAGATCCACCTGCCTCTGCCTCCCGAGTGCTGGGATTAAAGGCATGTGCCACCACCGCCCAGCAAGATGTTCATTTTTTTTTATGCACCCAAAAGTCCTGTGTCTGTTGGCTTTCAAGGAGGACAAAACTGTCCCTCCACAGTTGTTGACACCCTCTCATCTGTTTCTCACATAACACACCCCCCTAGTCCACCAGCTAATCCCCTTCCTACCCATGATCCCGAGAGCCACTTTGGTGGTCTGGGCCAAGGGGGAAAATGCTCATTCGGAGCTGAAGACAGATCAAATTAAACAGCAAGACCGAAAGTCGGGCAGGACCTGGCGGCAGGCTGACGGGTCCGGAAGCTCGCTGTAAGCACGGACCCGAGGAGGATCACTGTTAAGTCTGGGCTGTCAGCAGCTGTAATGTCAGCTGTAGGTTCCAGTCAACTGGACGTCTAGATCGGCCACAAAGTAGGCTGTGCTTGACACGTGGTCTACGTTCCTTTTGGGACAGGCAGTTCTCAACGTGCTCAGGTGAACAAACGCATTGGTTTTCCTATCTGTAAAACGGAGTGAGGGGGGTTAGACTGTTTCCAAGGCCCCCTCTAGCTGTAAAAGTTCCGGTTCCTACATTTGCGGCAGGGCTGCGTGGCACACACATTAGGCACTTGACCTGATTAAAAGCAATGATTGTAAAGACCACGATACAGAGGAGAAAAAGCAGGCATGAGAAATGAAGACGCCTGCGTGATGAGCCCGTTTGCCACTCCTGGTGACATCGTAGAATAAGTCACCTTACTCTACCTGGAGGAGTCAAGGATGGCACAGAAACACAAGATGACTTCAGATGCCTTGGGGATATGGCTTTACCGTGCATCGTGAAGAAGCCACTTTTCTTTTTAGTTCTCTTTGAATTTTCCTGACGATGCCACTGAGAGTGTCTCGGTCTAGTTCTGTACACCTTCCACAAGCCTTTGACATCTGCCTAACCCCCACCCCCTCCTTAAGAAAGAAGTCTCGATTTCACATGAACCAAGGGCAACGTTGGCGAGAATGTATTTAATAACATTACCCAGCTCCTGTTGTTTATTTTTATTTTGCTGTCTAAAAATGATGGAAGACACAAGGTTTCCGTTCCTGATAACACAAACTTTCCTCCAAAAGCAAGTTAATTATGAAAACACCTTAAAAAGCAAGTTAATCATGAAAACACCTTAAAATGATTAGGGAAATGGCTCCAATCTGTGGATAAAGACAATTTTTTTCCATAACACTTGGTTGCACTGTAGTCCTGGCTGTCCTGGAACTCACTCTGTAGTCCTGGCAGTCTGGAACTCACAGAAATCTGCCTCCTTCTGCCTCCCAAGTGCTGGGATTATAAGGTGTGCACCACCACTCCCTGGCTGGATAAAAACAACTTAATTGTATTACTCCCCTCCCCTCCCCAACAAGTCTCACTTAGTAGCCCTAGCTGTCTTGGAACTGTTCTCTGTCTGCTCAGTGCTGGGACTAAATGCATGTACTACCACACCTGGATTCCTCTCTGTTTTTAAATGATACAGTTTGTATGGGTGAACTGAATAGCAAGTGAATTATAGCTCAATAAAGATGCTTAAAGTGACCGGGCGGTGGTGCTGCATGCCTTTGATCCCAGTCCTTGGGAGGCAGAGGCAGGCGAATCTCTGTGAGTTCGAGGCCAGCCTGGTCTATAGAGTGAGTTCCAGGAAAGGCTCCAAAGCTACACAGAGAACAAAAAAATGTTTAAAGTAAGTTAGGGCATAGGTATTTAAGTCATGTGAGAACATTTGCCTGTCATAAATAAGACCCTGGGTTCAGTCCTAGCACCAAAATGAATGAATTAAAAAATAAAGTGTAAATTACCTTTTGTTGGGCTTTTCCTTCTAATATGGGCTTCCAAGACTGGAGAGATGGCTCAGCTCTTAAGAGTACTTGCTACCCTTCCAGAAGACGGAAGTTCAGTTCCCAACACCCATGCCTGAAACTCCAGCTCCAGGGGATCTGACACCCTCTTCTGGACTCCAAGGGAACATGTGCTCACATATTCATATACCCACTTACACACGCACACACGCACACACACACACACGCACACGCACACACACACTTAAAAGTAAATCTCTAATATCAGTTTCCTGTTTAGGTTTTGACCAACTGTCTGGCACTGAACCAGTGCTGACCCTTGACCCCTGGAGACTTGAAGGGATGTCTTGGTCCCCACTGGTCTCCTGATTTGATGGTTAATCCCCTGCAGCAGAGCAGCCGTACCCAGACTGCTTTTCCCTGGTGCTACTGCCAGCCCCCAATTCCAGCCACCACCTCTGGCTGACTATGAGAGGCTTTTGGGTACCCAAGGACAGCGGGAAGTCCTTCTCCAAGTCTGGTGAAAAGCCAGTTTTCTGAAGTGAAACCTGATTGTGGAACCTCCCTGACTATCCTGCAGGATTCACGCCCCCCCCACACACCCCATTGTGGGTAAAATTTTGACCACTCAGCCTGGATTTGAGGTATCTTTGTGACAGGGACCTACTGAGCCATCCAGGCGCTCCTCTGTCAAGTCTTTTCCTCATCTAAGCCAGTGACGTCGTAACATGACTTACGGTCACTGAAGGCTTCTAAGGCTGAGCTCGACCCATCACTGGAGCTCACTAGCCAGTAGTCAGCGAACCTGCCTCTGCCCTTGCCTTTCTTCCCTCCGTCTGGAATGTGTTTTTCTCGCTGTTGTGTGACAGACGTTCCTTGGGGAGACACAACACACACGTCTACTCACCCCAGATAGGGAACCCATGACAGACCAAAGTACGGATTCCACCAAAGTCCAATTTGGTGAGCCAGTGAGTTTTCTTGGGTTGACTGACAGGCGCAGAGATGTCTCAAAGACAGCTGCGTCATCAAGGCCTACCCCAGCATGGTGACAGCTCACAAAGCCAGGAACCTGAACACACAGCTCAGCCTGCAAGCCGCTCAAGGACTTGGAGAGTGTCCTTTCAGGTGCCTCAGGCAGCTGGCGTGATCTCAGAGCTGTCTTTGCAGTGCAGTTTCTGCGAGTCTTCTTGGCAGCCGGCACCCCTGAGAGGCCATCTTTGCAGCTTGGCTCTGCTTACTCTGGAAGGGAGGGGCTAGTGAATCTGGTCAGATTCAGGGACTTCCTGAAGCTGTTCTTGAGTTGTTTACCTTCCTGCTCAAGGAGCTTCCCTGCAGAATGGAATGTGTCAATCGCAGAGGAGGCCGTTACATAACATTCCTCCTTTATTCTCCCGTTTCTAACTGATTCTTTCCAACTCTGCCCTATATCGCCTCTTCATGAAGGACTCCCTTGCCCTCCTATGTCAGGTGTAACTCCATATGCTCAGGTAGTATCCTGGGCTTTCCTCTAGCATGAGCCAGAACCGTGGCAGGGCAATTGCAACCATAGGATTCTACAGTCAAACTACTTGGATTTTGGGGTGTGTGTGTGTGTGTGTGTGTGTGTGTGTGTGTGTGTGTGTGTGTGTATGTATGAATGTTTTTCCTGCATGTATGTATGTGCACCATGTGTGTACCTGGTGCCCTCCAAAGTTAGAAGAGGGCATTGGATCCCCTGGAAACAGAATTACAGGCAGTTGTGAGCAACTGTGTTGATGCTTGGAATTGAACCCAGGTCTTCTTTTAAGAGCAGCAAGTGCTCTTAACTGCTAAGCCAACTCTCCAGCCAAAAACTACCTAGATTTAAATTCTAGGTATGCCTCTTCCCTCAGCTGTGTGACTTTAAGCAAGTCACTTGATGTCTCTGGGCTTCCATTTCCTCCTCTGTAAGAAGGCAATAATAGTAATACTGTGACGGTTACAATTACAGAAAACAACGGTCAATATCTTTGAGTACCGAGTCTGGCATATAGTGAGCATTTAATAAATGTTAGCTGTTATTATTACAACATGCATCATTATCTGCTACAAATACCAGGTCCCTCTGTCTCCCTTGAGGGCAGGGAGTATGTCTCATTCACCATCAAATGCCAGAGAATCTAGCATGGCATCCAACACCTGTATCATTGAATACAGATCTTAGAATAGGGGTCGGGCCAGCATGTCTTCCTCTCTGATTTAGCTCAGCTGTCTCAGGCTGGTCCAGAAGTTCTTCTGGATTCTCAAGACCACTTTCCTCACACTAGCCTAAGGGGGGCACACCCCCAATCTCCCTGATGGCATTGGGCTTTCAGATCTAAATATCCAGTCTCAGTACAAGACAGGAATGCCCCCAGGTGGTGTGGAGGGAAAGTCTGCCACACGGTTCATGACAAACGTCCTCTCTCGGCACTTCCACCACCCTCTGCTCTAATTAGTCATGATGAGGTGTGGACCACACCCAAAAGAACAGGTCACGCGCGCATGCATCGCTTCAACAAGGTGTGCTGGGCCAGCCAGGTGCTGAGGAGGCCCGAGAGGAGAGGTTTGGCAGCTGCCAGAGAGCGTCCTGTGGAGTGGCTGGGTCAGTTCACATCTGTCTGGCTAGGCCAGGAGGACAGTGCTGGGTGCACACGGAGGCAGGATCTGACTGGGAACCAGGATAGGAAGGCAGGCCCCAGAGCAAGTCCAAGATGAGGGCAAGAGGTGAGCAATACAGAAGGGAGCCAGAGGCTGGCGAGGGTCAGAGTCCAGCAGGTGACAGCTGCTGCCCCAGGGCCCAGCAGAAAGAAGCCTTCTAAAAGAACAAGCCCAGGGTGGGGGCTGCGGTCTTTGCTCACCACTCTTTCTCTCTCTCCAGATAAGAGATAAAAGACAGACAGAAGGCTGCTCTGGATTCCCCACCCAGTGGATGAAGAAGAATGCAGGAGTAGCAGTCACCTCAGGCCAGCCAGAGGGCTCCTCTTTGGACCTGCCTCAGGAAGGTGCAGCTGACTGCTGGACAGTCTGCCTGCTTCCTGGCAACCAGCAACAGGGCAATGGTGGACACCGAGGACCAGAGCACAAGGCCAGTACTGGCTACTAAACCAGCCCAGGGGCTTCATACCCTTCACCTCATCCTCTGTGCTCTATTTCTTCATTGAAAGAAAAAATGGATTGTTGGAATAATGCCCAGTTCTAATATAAAGACAAATGTATATATTTTTCATATGTATATGAAAAACAGGAGCAGCATGGTGGTGGCACACATCTTTAATCCCAGCACTTTGGAGGCAGAGGCAGGTGGATCTCTGAGTTCGAGGCCAGCCTGGTCTACAAAGAGAGTTCCAGGATAGCCAAGAGCTACTCAGAGAAACCCTGTCTCAATGCCCGCCCCCCTCTCAAAAAAAGCAAAACAGGACTGGGTGTGGTGAAAGACCTTAGTCACAGCACCCACACTTGGGAGGCAGAGGCAGGGGCTCTCGTGGGTTTGAAGCCAGTCTGGTCTACACAGCGAGTTCTAGAATTTCCATTGTATTAGTCAGTAGGAGCATCTACTACCGTGATCGGAGACCAGCATCTTTCAAAGTGCAGAATCACAGCCTCCATGCAAAGTGAACCCAACCAGGAGAGAAGCCAGGTGCTGGTGCTTCTGAAGGAAAGTAAACAAAAACGTAACAACAGCGGCAAAACAACACAGAAAAAAATCAACAACAGAACAAAACAGATAAAGGGAAACAAGGGTCACCTAAGCCTGGGAGCGGCACTTCTAAAATGTGTGTTTAATATTATTGATCTATCAGTGGTGTTGATAGGCTAGGACAAAGTTTGAAAGCAGGACGACAGGTGACATCTGTCACTCTTTGGCTACTCAGCTGTGGGATCCTTCTCAAATTCTGTGGAAGAGTCCATCTTCTGAGTAGCAGTGGTAGCTAACCCACCCCCCCACTCCCCACCCCCACTCTCCCAGCCCCCCAGCCCCCAACCCACCCTCCCCCCACCCCCCAATCCCCCACCCCCCCACCCCCCACTTCTCATCCCTCAGGCAATTTCAGACACTTGCCCACCTTCCTTAGCCACAGGCTTAGACACGTGATCTGCATTCAGTCACCCAGGTATAGTGCCCTGGGACTCTGAGTCAGGAACCCACACCAACCCCAGAGCTCAGTGACAGTGGCCACCGGGCTGTGACAGCCTTGTCCAGATCCCAGAGGAACAGCAAACAGATCATCCTTCAGGCCCTGCCCTTGAGCACAAAGCAGGTTGTCAAGGTCACCGGAGGACTTAAGTGGCACTGTTTTGGTCTTGTTCCCACTTATGCCCTGACCCTGGCCCTCCAGCCTTCCCAGAGTGCTCATGAGCAACTCAGCATCCTTTCCGTAATTTCTCTTTTTTTAAAAAAATTTAAATCAGCCAATCGCTGCTGCATTTTAAGGTCAGAGCTCTGCGGGATCTGTGTCAGTCTCAGCAGGGAGCCGGGTTTTGATGTTTTGCTTGAATACAAATGGCTCTGAGGAGATTCTGATCTGGATGGTTATGACAATAACAGAAACCATTGCATAGTTCTCGCTGTAGGCCAGGCCTGATTCTCATCATTGTCCATATGGTAACTCACTGAAGTCTTTTTTTTTTTTTTTTTTTTTTTTTTTTTTGGTTTTTCGAGACAGGGTTTCTCTGTGTAGCTTTGCGCCTTTCCTGGAACTCACTTGGTAGTCCAGGCTGGCCTCGAACTCACAGAGATCCGCCTGGCTCTGCCTCCCGAGTGCTGGGATTAAAGGCGTGCGCCGCCGCCGCCGCCGCCACCACCGCCCGGCTCACTGAAGTCTTTTGAGGTGGCGTGATCAATAACATTCTCCTTGTATTGAAAGGACCAAGCAGACGCCATAACAGTCTAATCAGTCTTCTCTCAGAGATCAGGCCTCAATTTCAGTTTCCTGAGCAAGCAGTTTCAGGGAGGGCCAGGAACAAAAGACGTAGTCCTTGCAGTGGCTCCCTTTCTGCATGTACTCTGACTGCTCAAGGTTCAGCCAGTTGTTTACTGTCTGGGACCCCTCACTAACGTAGAGCTACGTGCATGGGTCAATGTGAATGTGTGAAGCCAGCCAGCCCCCATGGCAGTTCAAGGACAGAGCCTGGGACTTGTCCAGGCCTGCCCCAAAATGATAACTGTAACCCCCAGCCAGTAAATTCAAAGGTTACACACCCTCACCCAATCATATGACACAAAGCCCTGTACCACCCTGCTTGCGGTTTTTCCCTTTAAAAACCCCTCACCCTGAGAGTTCAGGGCCGTCCTCCTCCACTCGCTGTGTCGAGTGTTGGACACGGACCAAGCCCAGGCTTGCTTGTTATCAATAAACCCCTGTGTGTTTTGCATCAGATATCGGCTCTGTGGCGGTTTTGCTCAGGGGTCTTGAGATGTGGGCACAACAGTATAACTGAGGTATGGAGGAGTAAGTGACTTGCCCATGGTCAAGGACCTACATCAAGTCAGTCCCACTCCAAGATTTGTGTTCATTTGTGTGTATGTGTGTGTGTGTGGGGGGGTGGGTGCTGTCCTGGAACTTGTTCTGTAGACCAGGCTGGTCTCAAACTCAGAGATCTGCCTGCCTCTGCCTCCTAAGTGCTGGGACTAAAGGTGTGTGCCACTACCACCTGGCTAGATTTGTGTTCTTAATTCTTGTTAATGGTTGCTCCCCCATCTCTCTCTGTCTCTCTGTCTCTCTGTCTCTCTGTCTCTCTCTCTCTCACACACACACACACACACACACACACACACACACACACACACACACTTTCCTCCTTCATATCTTTATCATTTTGCATTGCTAGGTATTAAACCCAAAGCTTCATACATGCTAACGGAGTGCATCCCTAACCCTCTGGTCTGTCTTTGTAGGTTAAGATCTTCTCAAGCCAAGCTGGAAGCTCAAAAGAAAAGCAGCAAAATGTTTTATTTCAGAGTTGAATGAGTAACTGTCAAAATATCCAGCAACTGCGTTTCGCCATTATCATCAACACAAAATCGGGCAACAACATCTAAAACTTTCGAACCAGTCCTAAGGAACAAGACAGCTCCTCGATCTTTCTGTCTTCTGTTTTTCTGTCCGCGGGCCTGCTGGATGGAGTCCTCTGTGTATGAAAGCAGAAAGCTGAGCAACCCACGGCTCTGATCTTCAGAAGGGGACATGTCCAGACAGACCGGTGCGGCACTGCAGCCCTGCCCCCGACACACCCAGGGGGCCAGACGAGGCTGGCGATGCCACAGAAGCTTGTGACTTGTGTGAAAGTCTGTACAAAATGTAACCTAAAAGGAAGAAACAGAGCCAGCAAGATGTTCAGCAGGAAAGGTGCCTGCCGCCCAAAGACGTAAGCCTGACAACGTGAGTTCGATCCCTGGAACCCCTCCTAAAGGTAAAAGGAGAGAACAGACTCGACAAAGTTGACCTCTGACCTCCACCTCTCCCCCACCACACACATAGTAATTAAACTAAAAATTTAAAAGATGGGTAAGAAGCAAAACACTGCACTGATAGAGATTTGCCAAAGGACACAGAAGTCAAGGGTAAACCCAACAGCCGAGCTGGGAACAGGTCAGGCAACAAAATAAAATAAAATAGTTTTGGATTATAACTCTTAAGTATTAGATAAACGCCCGTGAGTCTATACTTATATAAATGTGTGTGTAGTACTTATTTATGCTCAGTGCTCAGAATTGGACCCAGAACCTTATGCCTGCTAAGTAAGCACTCTACCACTGAGCCACACACCCCAACCCATGTACTTACATAAAGGTTTTTCTTTAATAAGACTTACTTTGGCTTTTATTTGGGGGTAGTTCACACGTGAGTGATGTGCCCATGGAGACCAGTGGTATCAGATGCCCTGGAGTTAAAGTTACAGGCAGCTGTGAGTCACCCAATGTGGGTGCTGAGAACAGTACGTGGGTTTTCTGCAAGAGAAGCACCCACTTTTAACCACTGCACCCCTTCTCCTGCCCATATAAAGTTAGAAAGAATGAAAACAAACAGTTCCTGATCAAGGTCAACATCAACAATTATAAATCATGTTGATATGTATCTTTAACATGAAGTCATGAACCCCCCGCCCCTGCCCAAATCCCCAAACCTAAGTCTATCTCCTGAGGAAAATAAAACAACAACCCAAACAGCAGGTGAGCCCCATTAGAAAGTCATCCTGTGGCCGGGCAGTGGTGGTGGTGCACGCCTTTAATCCCAGCACTTGGGAGGCAGAGCCAGGCGGATCTTTGTGAGTTCGAGGCCAGCCTGGGCTACAGAGTGAGATCCAGGAAAGGCGCAAAGCTACACAGAGAAACCCTGTCTGGAAAAACCAAAAATAAAAAAATAAAAAAAAAATAAGAAAGTCATCCTGTAAGTTATCCCACAAGCCATCAAAAGCAAAAGCCTAGGAAACTGTCAGAGCCAAGAGGATCGTGAAGAAACAGGACATCTAATGTAAGGTGGCACTGTGAAGGGGATTCTGAAACCAAAACAAGGCCATTGGTTAAAAACTAAGGCAATCGAAACAAATTATGGATATCTGTTAATAACTTGTCTATAAATGTCGGTCCATCATCATGACAAATATGTCATAGGTATGTAAGGAGAAAGAAGGTTCTGGAAAGGGAGAGGGTAATAATCCTTTTTTTCTTTAAAAATAATTTATTTAACTTTATTGTATGTGCACTGGTATGAAGGTGTCAGATCTCCTGGAACTGTAGTTACAGACAGCTGTGAGCTGCCATGTGGGTGCTGGGAATTGAACCTGGGTCCTCTGGAAGGGCAGCCAGTGCTCTTAACCACTGTGCCATCTCTCCAGCCCCCAATCCTTTTTTTCTAAAAAAAATAAAATAAAACATTAGTAAAAATAATACAATTCGCCGGGCGGTGGTGGCGCACGCCTTTAATCCCAGCACTCGGGAGGCAGAGCCAGGCGGATCTCTGTGAGTTCGAGGCCAGCCTGGACTACCAAGTGAGTTCCAGGAAAGGCGCAAAGCTACACAGAGAAACCCTGTCTCGAAAAACCAAAAAAAAAAAAAAAATAATAATAATAATAATAATAATACAATTCAAAGAATTGATTTGCCTAATGATACAATGTAAGCAACTGAGATATCAACACACTAAAATAAGTATTTAACTCATTTATAGTGTTATGGTCTAAACACTTGGGGATGGGTAACTTGTTGTATTACCCCTGCTAGTCTGAACTCCTGAGCTCAAGTCATGCCATCTGAGCCTAAGATTGTAGTTGTATACTACCACACAACTTGAACTAAATATTTTTCAATTGTTCTTTTTGAAATAGTTAAATATTCTGGGCGGTGGTGGCACACACCTTTAATTCAGCACTTGGGAGGCAGAGATGGGTGGATCTCTGAGTTCAAGGCCAGCCTGGTCTATAGAGAGAGTTCCAGGGCAGCCAGGGCTACACAGAGAAACCTTGTCTTGAAAAACAAACAAACAAAAAAGGAAGGAAGGAAGGAAGGAAGGAAGGAAGGAAGGAAGGAAGGAAGGAAAGAAGGAAGAGAAAAGAAAGAATAGTTAAATACATTTTAATTAAATTCTAATCTCACTGACATCCCTGAATTACGCCTGCCGCCAAAGTTAGTGAATATAGTTTGAAATTCATTGAGCAGCTCTGGCTGGAGAAAAATCAAAGACAGCATCCTTAACCTCTGCCCCGAAAACTCTCTGGACCTGTGAGATGGAGGCAACGTTCCATACTTCCAGGCAAAGCACTTAAAATCAACTCAGTCACTTCCCCTCCCCTCCACCACCACCCAAGAGACCCTGGGAACAAGTGTCTGAGTCCAGGGCAGAAGCTGTCTTTGTCTCCACTCTGTCTGTCAGATCCAGGACTCCCCAGCAGTGGGAAGGACAGCAGGCTGGCATTAAGTGGGATAACAGATGGTTGGGGCATGTCCTCTCGATGTTCAGCTGTACCATCCAGCCTGCCAAGCTGTGGACATTTCCAACATTTGAGGTTCAACCAAAAGAAACAAGTAATGATTTTAAATCACTTGCTGAGACACATGGCTAATCCTGGGGTAGCCAGAGGAGAGTGTTTTAAAACTCCACTTAAATCCAGGGAGGGCAGCAAGGAACCCCGACAGGCCGCCTCAGCTTCAACCTACGCCAAGCCATCCTGGGGGCCCTTGTGTGCCTATGATGGGCCTCAGTGTGTGTCCCGATTCCTTGCTTTTGGAAATGTCAGGTGCTTTGGTCCATGTTCTTATCTGGGATGAGGATAGAGGGGCAAAGCCGGCCAGAAGTTCTGCACCCCAGCATTTCTTCCTGGTTGAAATGGAAAGTCCCTGGTTCATAAGTTCAGTCAGCTCTTCACCGTCTTGCAGGTTATCCTTGTTTCTTGTGTGGATTCTGTCAAGAGTCTCCAGAACCACTTCTCAGCCCAGTCACCAGCACCCCATGACACGGGGCATCTCGGACCAGTCACCAGCACCCCACGACACGGGGCATCTCAGAGACTTCTTTTCCTTGGCCCCACTTTATTCTCTTGTTCCTGGTTCCAATAATCTCCTCTCTCTGGTTCCCTTCTTCACGTCCTGCTCACTTACCTGCCCCCACTACTCTACTAACACCTCCCTTGTCAAGGCTGCTAGAATCTTCTATGCTGCTAAATCCAACAGGTCCATCTGCCTTCTCATCAAACTTAGCCTCTCAGTATCATCTTGGCCTAGCTGACTATATTCTGTGTGTGTATGTGTGTGTGTCTATATCTGTCTATCTCTCTGTCTTTCTGTCTCTGTCTCTCTCTCTCTCTCTGCACCTTTCTTTTCTCCTGCCCCCCCACTCCCCACTCTGGTCCTCTTCTAAGTCTTCTGAGCAGGGTCTTCCTATTATTAATCCCATCCAGGTTGGGGTACCTCGAGGTTTAGTCCTAAAACAGCATCTAATCATTGGGGTTCCCAGATAAAGCACAGAATTCCCAGTTAAATTTGAATGTTGCCGGGCGGTGGTGGCGCACGCCTTTAATCCCAGCACTCGGGAGGCAGAGCCAGGCGGATCGTTGTGAGTTCGAGGCCAGCCTAGGCTACCAAGTGAGTTCCAGGAAAGGCGCAAAGCTACACAGAGAAACCCTGTCTCGAAAAACCAAAAAATAAAAAAAAATAAAAAAAAAAAATAAATTTGAATGTTAAATAAGTATCAGATATTTTTAGTGTAAGTATGTTCCAAATATTGTGAGATAGACTAAATAAGTATTCAACACTCATTTCAAATTCAAATCTAACTGGGCATCCTAGATTTTGATTTACTAAGCTGAATAACTCCAGAAGTAGTTTGGCCAAAACAGTCTGACCTAAATCTGCTGAAGCTTCTAAAGTAGATCAAACGTGATACATAGAGGACCACGTGGAATGAGACCGTGTCAACGGATCGGGTACATAGAGGACCACATAGAATGATACCCTGTCAATGGATCAGCAGTATTCAGAGTAGGGAAAGCTTTGACACCAGCTTTCTCAACAAATAGTAAATTATGTGTATTCTGTTTTCAATGGCAGCACAATACTATAGACAGAGTGAAAGCAAAGAGATTTTTGCTTATGGTTCTGGTCCAAGATTCAGGGACACATCTGGAAATGGCTCCCTTAGTGCAGAGTCTCAACATCACACAGCAAGAGATAGGGTGTGTATGTGGGGTGTGTGTGTATGTGTGTGTGTATGTGTGTGGTGTATGTGGGGTGTGTGTGTATATGTGTGTGTATGTGTATGGCGTATGTGGTGTGTGGGGTGTGTGTGTGTGTATGTGTGTAGTGTGTGTGGTGTGTGTATGTGGAGTATGTATGTGTATATGGTGTGTGTAGGGTCTCTCTCTGTGTGTATGTGGTGTGTGTGTGTGTGTGTGTGTGTGTGTGTGGTGTGTGTGGAATCTGTGTGTATGTATATATGGTGTGTGTGTGTGTATGTGGTATATGGGGGGGTGTATGCATGGTGTGTGTATGTGTGCATGTGTGGTCACTATGAAAGTCAGCCTGGCTTTTGGTTTCTGAGATACAAAGGACTCTGGTTCCAGGCTTGCTCTGTGCTTCCTGCCTTATGCTCTACAGGACAGCAATTCCAAGCCACACTGACTCCCTGCAGGCAGTCCTGAGAGAGGTATCCTCTTGGTAGGCCAGGCAGTAAGCAGCAGGATGGTGTGAGGAGGAGAAAGGCTGGCCTGCTACAGGGCGAGAAGAGAGCTGAGCTGCAGCATCTGCGGTGGAAGAGCATCTTTGGAGAAGAAGCAGGAACACTTTAGAAAGCAGGTTTGGGGGTGTCTTAGTTAGGTTTTTAATGCTGTGATGAAACACCGTGACCAAAGGCAACCTGGGAGGAGAGGGTTTATTTGGCTTACACTTTCATATCACAGTCCATCACCAAAGGAAGTCAGGACAGGACCTTGGCAGCAGGAGCTGATGCGGAGGCTATAGAGGGGTGCTGTTTACTGGCTTGCTCCCCATTACTTGCTCAGGTTGCTTTCTTATAGAACCCAGGGCCACCAGCCTGGAGATAGCACCATCCACAATGGGCTGCATCATCCCCCATCAATCACTAATTAAGAACATGCCCTACAGGCTTGCCCACAGTGATCTTATGGAGGCATTTTCTCAGTTGAGGTTCCCTATTCAAAAACAACTCTAGCTTGTATCAAATTAACATAAAACTAGCCAGCGGGGGTGGGGGATGGGGGCAGTCATGTGACATACGACGCTTTTTCCTGCTCCGAATGCTCTCAAGCAAGCTGACTTGGATGCTGGGATAGATCTCCATGATATCCCAGGGTGGCAAGCATATTTCAGACCATGCTCTCACCCACAGATTCTGTTCATCTCAGTTACCTTACCATTAGCTCATAGGGTAGTGCTTCTCACCCTTCCTAATGCTGCACCCTTTAATACAGTTCCTCATGCTGTGGTGACCCCAACCATAAAATTATTTCATTGCTACTTCATAACTGCAATTTTGCTACTGTTATGAATCGTAATGTAAATATCTGATATGCAAGATATTTGATATGGGACACACACACATACACACACACACACACACACACACACACACACACACACACACACACACACACACGGTGTCTCGACCCATAGATTGAGAACTGGGGCCATAGGCTAATGACTGTGGTTCTGGCTTCAGATTTCTCACTGTCTATTAAAGTGCCTGTAACTTCTGGGCAGTGGTGGCGGCACACGCCTTTAGTCTCAGCCCTTGGGAGGCAGAGGCAGGAGGATCTCCGTGAGTTTAAGGCCAGCCTGGTCTACAGAGTGAGTTCCAGGACAGCCAGGGCTACACAGAGAAACCCTGTCTCGAAAAACAAAAGCAAACAACAACAAGAAGTGCCTGTAACTTCTTATATGCACCTGGGAAACAAGTAAGTGGTTGAATGAATGGGTGTATGGGAAGCCTGTTCATGGGAAGCCTGTGCATGGGCAGTCTGTGCATGGGTAGCCTGTGCATGGGCAGCCTGTGCATGGGCAGCCTGTGCATGGGCAGTCTGTGCATGGGAAGCCTGTGCATGGGAAGCCTGTGTATGGGCAGCCTGTGTATGGGCAGCCTGTGCATGGGCAGCCTGTGCATGGGCAGCCTGTGCATGGAAAGCCTGTGCATGGGAAGCCTGTGCATGGGCAGCCTGAGTATGGGAAGCCTGTGCATGGGCAGCCTTGGGCCTTTGCAGACTTTGCAGGACCTTTGCAGGTCCTCTGACACACTACAAATGTAGTTATAAAATGTGTGACACACACCCCGGAACACTGATTTTAGCCTTTGCCAATTTCACCTACAAGGACGGAACACTTCAGACCTTGAACCAAGTTCTGTGAGGCAGCAGCAGCAGATTCACTTTCTCAGGTGTAGAGAGACTCACTTCCCCCTGTGGAGGAAAGCCTGGGCCACTTCCTGTTTTCACTTCAGCTCAGCTCTGTGAGGTCACCAGCCAGCGTGGCATGTCTTGTGATGTGTTACAGAAGCTGCGATAAGGCTGATACCCCAGTAAGAAGATCACCTCGGGGGTGGGGGTGGAGGGCCGATCTTCTGACCAAGTCAGGGACAAGAGTGAGGGTGAGCAAGGGTCTCTCCAGGCAGGAATGGTTATTTGGGAAGGTCTGAATTCTGTGCCACTCACTGTCTGTTCACTCAAGACAAAGGCAAATGGTATTGTCGTCTTCACACCGCAAGAAACACACAGAAGGAAGGGGAGGGAAAGGCTACCCGTGAGAACACCGGGCATCAGTTTAGAGCGTCTCCTTGGGCAACACAGTGAGTCATTTTAGCTTTGTATCTGATACACTGCTATCAGTGTCCCTTCACGTCCTCACCTCACGGGCTGTCGACATATCTTCGACCTCTTTTTGAAATTCGTTAGCAACAGGGAAGTTAGAACAAAACTAAAGAGCTCATCGCCTCCCACCTAACCATGTGTCTTACTCCATAGACGTGGCTGTGATGGTTGCTGGATGGTCTTAAAAACTATTCTTCTACAAAGACTACGAGGGTGGGGAGGGCAGGGTGAGACTGCATGGACCACTGACACACAGGAGATGTGCTGTACCGGCTGTCGAGTGAATAAATGCATGAGGACTGCCACACGTATGGAAACATAAAATTCTGTAACGTCTGTTAAAAACTATAGAAATCGGGCTGGTGAGATAGCTCAGCAATCAGAGGTGCCGCCAACAAGCTGAAGACCTCGGTTAGACATCCGGGGCCACGTGGTGGACAGCGGGAAGAGACTCAGGAAAGTTGTCCTCTGCATGTGCTGTGACACCCAGGTACCCACACACATATGCATACCCAAAACAAATAAAAATAAACATTTAAAAAAACCCCACAGGAACAAAAAAAGGGAGCTCAGATTTTTCATGCAGGACCGGAAAATGACATTTCCAGGTACTGCTCAAGGAATCAGAGACCATCGCATGTGTCAGAGCCCATACCACGTGTCAGAACCCATTTTATGTGGGGCGGAGGCTTCAGGAACAGCCCTGGAGATCCAGGGAGTTTGAAAGTCATTTTCTTGTTTGTTTGTCTGCTTGCTTGGTCTCTCTGTGTAGCCCTGGCTGTCCTGGAACTCTCAGTGTAGACCGGGCTGGCCTCGAACTCACAGAGGTCTGACTGCCTCTGCCTCCTGAGTGCTGGGATTAAAGGCGTGCATTGTTCTTAAGGGAAGCAAATGGGGAATCTTCTCCGTTTAAATTCAGACTAGAGACGGTGTTTCTGTGCCGGGGATGAAGCTCCAGCAATGGAGGCGGACTCTGCTCCCGCTTTGGTTCTACGGTCCCACAAGCTGGCTGGCACAGCAACAGTACGTTTCTTTTCAGTTCGAGAAGCTGGGCATTCAAAACTCAGGTGTAGGCACCCTCAAAATTCGGGTGTAGGTGAGGCCATGATCCCTCTGCTAGGGACATGGGATCTGTCCACTCCTCTGCCTTCTCTCTGGTGGTTCGCCTGGGCCTGCGTGGCAGCTCTCGGATCTCAGCCTCTGTCATCAGGTGTGTCTGTCTTCGTGCGGCCATGTTTTTGTCACTGATGTCACGTTGAATTAAGGACCCATCAATTCTGGTACTTGGGCAAAGATTGCTACTAAATAAGGTCAGAGGTTTAAGACGTCAACGTAAACTTTTTTTTTTTTTAAGATTTATTTATTTGCTCTGTATACAGTGTTCTGCCTACATGCATGTTTGTAGGCCAGAAGAGGGCACCAGATCTCATTACAGATGGTTGTGAGCCACCATGTGGTTGCTGGGAATTGAACTCAGGACCTCTGGAAGAACAGCCAGTGTTCTTAACCTCTGAGCCGTCTCTCCAGCCCCAACGGAACTTTTGTTTTGTGTGATGGAAAAGCCCCACAAACGGACAGTAGTATCAGGATACAATATCATGAATGTAATAAATCAATATAATTAATATAATTAATGAATATCATAAATATAGTTATTGAATGAATACTGCAAATGTAGTCAATGTAATTAATATCATGAGTGTAATTAATGAATATTATGAATGTAATTCATGCCATCGAATTGTGAACTTAAAAATGGTTACAATTGCAAATATTATGTTCATTTAAAAAAATTAAGGTGGAATGTAATCACCATACATTATATGTGTGTATGAAATTGAAGACAGTGATGTTCTAAAATAAAAAATAAATAAATAAGTAAATTAATTAATTAAAAAAAAGACTTCAACATATCTCTTTGGGGATGGGAAAGAGGTGTTACAGTGCAATGAATCTATTACAATTAAAACAGGATTTGGAGCCAGGTGGTAGTGCCCCTTGCCTTAAATCCCAGCACTCAGGAGGCAGAGGCAGGCGGATCTCTGAGTTTGAGGCCAGCCTGGGCTACAGAGTGAGTTCCAGGACAGCCAGAGTTACACAGAGATCCTGTTTTGAAAAAGAAAGAAAGGAAGAAAGAAAGAAAGAAAGAAAGAAAGAAAGAAAGAAAGAAAGAAAGAAAGAAAGAAAGAATTCAGAACTGGGTAGGCTGGCCCTTGCCTTTAATCCCAGCACTCAGGAGGCAGAGGAGGCACATCTCTGTAAGTTCGAGGCCAGCCTCGTCTGCATAGAAAATTCCAAGGCAGGTAGGGCTGTAGAGAGAACCTGTCTTAAATAAAATGAAATAAAATAAAAGCAGGATTCTGCTTACCAGCCAACTCACAGAATTAAATTGTTATGTGCTGGGTTGCTGCCTTCTGCCTAAGTCTACCCTTGTCTGTCTCCTCTGGTACCTACTTTCACCTCAGCACCTGCCCTTCAGACACTTCCTGTCTGTCTTTCCTCCTAGGTCATAAGTACTGCCCTGTCCTCTCCTCCTCATTGTCTGGGTCTGATAGAGTAGACACAAACTTCCTGAGTAAACTGAATGTCACAAACCGCTTTGGACACAGCATTTGCCCTGCTACCCCCGTAAACCAGTTTTCCCAAAAACCGAGATGGTGCCACACCTCCATACACTGAGAAAGCCGAGGCAGGAAGGTAGAGGGTTTGAGGCCAGCCTGGGCTATATAACAAGTTCTAGTTCAGCCTGAGCTACTTAGTGAGATTCTGTCTTAAAAAAAAGGGGGGGTGGGGGTGGTAAACTGGGCACGGTAGTGCACACCTTTAATCCCAGAATGTGGGGGGCAGAAGCAGGTGCATCTCTGTGAGTCTGAGGCCAGCCTGATCTACATAGTGAGTTCTAGGACGGCCAGGGCTGTATATAAGGGACCTTGTCTCCACAAAAAAAAAAAAAAAAAAAAAAAGAGCGGGGCGGGGAGACAAAAGGAAGAAAGAGACTGAAACTGGGAATAGAACAAAGGAGGGAGGAGAGAGGGAGAGGGAGGGGGTCAAAGGAAAGGAGAGGAAGAGGGAAAAAAGCAGCACATCGATTTCATTTTGGTGCTCTTAAGAGTTTTTCCCCTGTTTACAACACTTGGCTATAGAGAGCTCACAAAAAACTGCTCACCCTCTCAAAATCTCGACAACCTTGAACTCAAGGAGTCCCTTCGCTCCCGCCTTCCTGTCCCGCCCTTTGCTCAATTCCAGTTGCCTCAGTTTCCTGGGTTGCCACCTACCGAGGTTTCCCCAACGAGCAGTGCCGCCTTCCTGGGCGTTGTTCAACCCTCCCGATTGTCCCGTGCTCCTCCCTTGGAACTCGGTCACCTAGCCACGGCTGATCACCCCACCCAGGAAAATGCTCGATGCTCCAAGTTCTGCCCTCGTCTGCAAGAGAGGATCAGCCAGTGTTTGGACTTCCTTCATGTATTTATTTTAGTCCTTTCCGCTTTATTTATTCATTTAACTTCTGGAGGTACAGTCCACATCAGGTAAAACTGACCCTTTTCAAATAGTGGACTCTTTTAATATGATGGTTTCACAGAACCTGCGGGTTGGTGCTGAGGAGGTGGCTCTGTGGTTAAGAGCACTGGCTGCTCTTTCAGAGGACCTGGGTTTGCTTTTTTGGCATCCATACGTACGGCGGCTTACAGTCTTCTGTAACTCCAGTCCCAGGAGTTACAGATGCCTTCTTCTGACCTCTGGGAACACTACACACACGTGGAGGGTTTGCACAAGTGAGTGTGGGTGCCAGAAGAAGTTAGAGGTCTTGGAGTTGGAGTCACAGGCAGTGTAAGCAGCCTGACAGGTGCTAGGAATTTAACTCCTTAATTTTGAAATTTTGAAATGACATTTATTCATTTATTTTATGGAGAAGGGTACAAAAGTCCCACAGCGTGTGTGCGTGCATGCGTGTGTGTGTGTGTGTGTGTGTGTGTGTGTGTGTGTGTGTGTGTGTAGGTCAAAGGACAACTTGCATTTCTTCTCTTCCAATGTGTGGGTCCTAAGTATGGAGCTTAGGTCATCAGCCTTGGGTGGCAAGCTGAGTCATCCCACCATATCTTTTACTTATAATTTTGTTGGTGCTGAGCATTGAACCTAGGGTCTTGCACATACTACTTTCCACAGGCCCAAGAGCTGTTCACACTTAGTTTTGTGAAAGCTACCCACAGTGTCAACAACCTTTGACTTCCATCATGTCAAAATGAAACACCCATGTAATAAAACGCACTTCCCAGGCTCCAGCCAGCCGGGCTGTGCCCAGACCAAAAATGGGAGTTCCTGCAGGCGTTGACTTTGGAGGTGGTGTGAAGCTTGATGGTTTCCCCTGACCTCACTCCTGAGGAAGAAGGAAGACAAATGCAGAACTCTTGGTGGGAGGCCTGGCTGCTTGGCAAGCTCTCACCTCCCCACAGCCCTGACCGCCCTTCTGCATCTCTGGCTCATTTTCTGTGGTTTTGGTTATTCGGTTCTGCTTCATCTGACACGATGTTTGGGTTTGGGATTCTTCCTCATGTCCTGGAGCAAAGGACACCACATCTTCCTCTCTCCTGCGTCCGTCCATCTTTGTAAGTGGATGGCAATGCTAGTTTTAGTTTCTGAGGGCATTGGTTTTGCATGGGGGCTAATCTTTAAAGTCTCATTCAGGCGTTTGTTTAAACCCTCCCCAAAATGGTGGACAAATTCAGTAGCCAAATTTTCTTTTTTGTGTGATTAAGTTTTCTGGAATTTAGATTAAGCACACCTGGAGGAATAGAGCCAAAGAAAGATAATTTAAATCTGATGTATCTTTGTATATAAAGTTACGAGTAATTTTTTTTTTTTGAAATGAGTCTTCAATGTGTCACCCAGGATAGCCTCAAACTGTTGGTCTCCCTGCCTCGTTCTTTAAAAATGCTGGGGTTATGGGCCAGCACTTTATGATCCACCTAATAATGTTGTTAAAAAGGGCTACATTTATAAATTTCTCCAGTGAAATCATCAGTCTCCCTGGGGGAAATGAGCTAAAATCTTGTCATCCCAAGTCTTTCTCACCTTCTCATCAGTCACAACAAGCACATCTCAAGGACAGCTCAGTCCATTCTCGCAGAATTCTTTCTTCTTTTCTTGGAGATGAGGTTGCACTATCTAACCCAGACTGATCTTGAACTCACTCCACCTGGGTCATATCCGCCTCCCTCAGCTTCCCAGCACTGGGATTATAGGTGTGTACTACCATGCCTGGCCACATTAGCGTTTTCATAAGGTAATAACACCATTTTTTTCTATTGTATGCTTTTTCAAAAAAAAAAAAATTGTAGTGATCATATTTTGCTTCAACAAGTAAGCTAATTCCTCGTCTTTACCGTGAATTCAAATGCATGTTCAGCATTTTTACACCACACAGCCAGAAGCACATGCTTGAGTCTACGTTCTGCAGAATAGCTTAGAAAATTGCAGCCCCTAAATGGTGGAGAAGCAGGCCAAAAGTTGGCGGCTCCTGCAGGCGTGGCCCAGCCCTAAAATTTCAGGTCACAGGGCTCTTTGCCAGAGTCAACCATTCATGGTGCCTCTGCCCCCTTCTGGAAAGCTGGAGAAACTGCAGGGTCTGGCCACGTGGTCCTTCAAGGATAGGGACCCTGGAGAGAAGGTATCTGAGAACCAATGGCATTTGAAAAAACCGGCCTGGTTACTCAGAACTGTTCTGGAAGCACATTCCATGGAACAACTAATCATGTTCCCTACCCACTTCCTTCCTTTATTTTTCTTTCTTTCTTTCTTTCTTTCTTTCTTTCTTTCTTTCTTTCTTTCTTTTTTTTTTTTTGGTTTTTCAAGACAGGGTTCCTCTGTGTAGCTTTGCGCCTTTCCTGGATCTTGCTCTGTATCCCAGGCTGGCCTCGAACTCACAGAGATCCACCTGCCTCTGCCTCCTAAGTGCTGGGATTAAAGGTGTGCGCCGCCACTGCCCGGCTCTTTTTTTTTTTTTTTAAAGAAATATTCTTTATTTATAATGTTTGTTTATTTATTTATTTATTCATTTTTATTTTATGTGTGTTGGTGTTTTGTCTGCACATAAGTTTGTGTACGGTTGTTGAATCTTGGAGATACAGACAATTGTGAACTGCCATGTGGGTGCTGGGAATTCAACCCAGGTTCTCCAAAAGAGCAGTCAGTGCTCATAACTACTGAGCCAGTGCCCTTACACATTCTTATAAACTGTAAAACACAAGTCCATCATATTAACAAATTCCTATTTTTTTTTTAAAGTGTGGGTGGGGTGTGTGTAAATCTGGAGGTCAGAGGCAACCTTGAACAACTGGTTTCCTCCTTCTGGCTTTGTGTGAGGTCTGCAGATAGAACTCTGGCCACTAAGAACTGAGCCATCCCAGCCTGGTCTACAGAGCTAGTTCCAGGACCGTCAAGGCTGTTACACAGTGAAACACTGTCTTGAAAAAAAACCAAACCAAACCAAAATGCCAAAGAACTGAGCCATCTTGCTGTCCCCTCACTCTTTTTATTCTCGCCTTCCATTTATTCGCTTTGTGTAGGGCGAGTGCCATGCACGTCATAAAGGGCAGAGGACAATTTGTAGGAGTTGTGGTTCTCTCCTTCTACTACATGGGTCCTAGGCACTGAACTTAGGTGATCAGGTTTGGCAGAAAGTTCTTACCCACTGAGCCAACCCGCTGGTTCCTTCATGCTTTTAAAAAATGTCAGGGCTGGGCGATGGTGGCGCACGCCTTTAATCCCAGCACTCGGGAGGCAGAGGCAGGCGGATCTTTGTGAGATCGAGGCCAGCCTGGTCTACAGAGTGAGATCCAGGAAAGGCACAAAGCTACACAGAGAAACTCTGTCTTGAAAAACCAAAAAAAGGACTGGAGAGACGGCTCAGAGGTTAAGAGCACTGACTGCTCTTCCAGAGGTCCTGAGTTCAATTCCCAGCAACCACATGGTGGCTCACCACCATCTGTAATGAGATCTGGTGCCCTCTTCTGGCAAGCAGTCATACATGCTGTACACATCATAAATAAATAAATCTTAAAAAAAAAGAAAAACCAAAAAAAAAAAAAAAAGAAAAAAGAAAAGGAAAAAAAAGTCTGACTAGTTAATGGTAGAAATGGGCCAGAATGAACCATTTTCTCCTTTATGAACTCGTACACTGTTTCTGGGTTCTAGCTATTGTAAATGCTGTGTTGATGCCCTCATAGATATATTTTACTGCACAGTCAGTTATAATGTTTATTTTATAATTTTTACATTTTACACAGTAGGAGACGTTCACTCAAGTCAGGCCTGGTGGCATAGGCCTATGTAATTCCCAGCCCTTGGAAGGAGGAAGCAGGAGGATCAGGAGTTCAAGGTCATCCTCAACCACATAGCAAATTCAGGCCAGCCTGGGCTACACGAGACAGGCTACAGCACATCTTTTTAAGAAGAGTGAAAGGAAGTAAGAAGGAAAGATGGCTTAGCAGGAAAGGCGTTTGCTGCCAAATCTTGAGTTTGATCCCAGGAACCTACGCAGTGGAAGGAGAGAGCTTGATTCCTGTAAGTTGTTCTCTGACCACCACATGAGTACCATGGTCTCTCCCCACCACACACACACACACACACACACACACACACACACACACACACACACAGACACACACACACACACACACACACACACACACACATACACACACACACACACACATACACACACACACACACATACACACACACACACACACACATACACACACACACACACACATACACACACACACACACACACATACACACACACACACACATACACACACACACATACACACACACATACACACACACACACACATACACACACACACACACACACACACACACACACATACACACACACACACACACACACATACACACACACACACACACACACATACACACACACACACACACACACACACACACACACACACACATATATATATATATATATAAATTTTTTTGTTGTTTGTTTGTTTTTGAGACACGGTTTCTCTATGTAGCCCTGGCTGTACTGGAACTCCCTTTGTAGACCAGGCTGGCCTTGAACTCACAGAAATCCACCTGCTTCTGCCTCCCGAGTGCTGGAATTAAAGGTGTGAGCCACAACGACCAGCCAGAAGATTTATTTTATTATATTTGATAATGTGTGTGCGTACCTTAAGGATGGGTATGTGCTCATGATGCAGTCTCGGGTGGATCCCCTTGGAGCTGGAGCTGAGGGTGGCTGTGAGCCACGCTCTGTGGGTGCTGAGAAGGGAACTTGGATCCTGCAAGGGCGGTATACACTCTTAATCACCAAGCCATCTCTCCAGTCTCTTGCTATCTTGACTCTATTAGTTTTTGAAAAGTTCTGCTGGGAAAAAGAGAATCCTAATTTCTGGGCTGAGGATAGCCGCCCTGGGCCTTACACACACACACACACACACACACACACACACACACACACACACACCACAAATGCACACACAAACTTATGGATTTTTGTGTTAAGTTACAATAAAACAACTTCATTTGGATCCCTCCTAAAGAAAAGCCTGAGACAAAGAGTTGGTGACAAGAGATGTCCCCTGTGTGAGAGGAGGGCAGAGTGACACAGGGAAGGAACCTGTGTGAGAGGAGGGCAGAGTGACACAGGGAAGGAATAAGAAGCAACACAGAGTGTGTTCGGGCACTGGTTGTCACCGTGGACAAGCAGCTCAATCTCCTTGGAGACAGTCCGAACATCTCCGTAGAAACCTCCTAGAACTTTCCCATTAATGGACAGGAGAGCGGGTCATTTATCCAGCAGCCTTGTTCTCCACTGGTACCCTCCTACCACCCCACCTTCCAGCCTCCTCTTTCTTCTTAAAAAAGATTCTGGGGCTGGAGAGACGGCTCAGAGGTTAAGAGCACTGGCTGCTCTTCCAGAGGTCCTGAGTTCAGTTCCCAGCAACCACGTGGTGGCTCACAACCATCTGTAATGAGATCTGGTGCCCTCTTCTGGCCTGCAGGGATACATGCTGTATACATAAAAAATAAATAAATCTTTAAAAAAGATTCTCCAAAAGCACCGGTGAGCCCCGCTCCAGCCATTGGCCTGACAAAATGCGCGGGCCTTGGGAGACCCTTCAGCAGTCAGCCTACAGCACCTGGGCTCTGGGAGCGCCCACGCTCAGTTTCAAATAAAAAATAAATAAGTAGAAACACGTTTGCTGCCATTCAGGCACTTACTAGATGGCGAGGATGGCACAAAATGGGACCCAGCCATTCCTTACTTTAGTTTTGAAGCCAAGTACTGTCACTGAGTCGATTTGACTGAGGGTGGCAGAAGATGTGTGACCGCTACGGGTGGCGCTGGAGAGGCGGTGTCCCGTCCACAAGGGTTTTTTATTTTCCCGGCTTCTTCACTTCTGTGATGAAATACTTGCCACGAAGCAACGCAAAGCGCGACGGGTTTATTTGGATGTCAAAGCTGGAGGCTCTGGAGTCCGTCGTGGTGGGGCGGGCAGTGCGGGAGGAAATAGGAGGTGCCCGCGCCACTGCGTCTTCATTGCTGACAGACCTCAAGACTCACCCTCGCCGAGATCCACTTCCTCCTTCCAGGCCCCGACTCCCAAAGCTTCCACCAAGTCCCCATCTATCACCACCAGTTGAGGACTAAGTGTGCAAACACAAGACCTGGCGGGGGGGGGGGGGGCACGTTGCACATCCAAACCACACAGCCGCACTCCAGCAGCAGCGGGTTGCACCCCCGACAGCTGCCTCACCCTTGAAGGAGGGACTTCACTTCCTCTGCCCGGTTTTTGACCTTTCAGATAGGATCCAGCCCTTGGCTGACCTGTTGTTTACATGCTTTTGTTTTATTTTGTTTGGTTTTCTTGGTTCCTTTTACCACCATAGGATGTTTTTATTGTCCCCAGCCAGGGTCAGCTTTGGAATCTCTCCCCGCATCAGCCTCCAGATACTTAAAATCCTACAATTAGAAATCAACTCATTTCATCTCTTTTCATAGTTATATGGAAGAGGATACATAGTAATCCTTCTTGGCCGTTTATCCCTGAGCATGGGTGAACTTACGATCCTTTCCCGAGAGCTGGTTTTGAAAGAGGAGACAGAGAAGAAGCATAAATGCACTAAGCCCGGATTAAATCGAAGCCACACTAGGTCATCACCCTAAAAAAGAGCAACAGAGCACATGTGTCCCGGGATTTATTTGCAAGAATGTTCTTGGCAGCATGTTCGTCATGGACTTGAACTAGGAACAATCCTGTTTATCAAGGATGGAGGAGAAAAACACACTGTAGGGCATTCATCCACGGACTACAGTACAACAGTGAAAATGAATGTGTCACACTCAGAGCCAGCGAGTTGTTGGACTCTGGCCGACGTAAAATTAGCGAGAAAAACTCTGTAGATGCTAAATAATGTACAGAGTGGGAATTCTTATATGAAGCTCAGTACAGGGGTTGACTATAGAGAAGGAAAGTCATGTCACAAAAGTTAGGGTCCCATCAGTGAACACTGACAAGCAGGGAGGGGACTGTGACTACCCGGAGGATACCAAGGAACATCCTGGATGCTGATAATGACTACTTTTTTTTTTTTAAATTGTTTATGATCACATTGTGTGCATGCTGCACATGTGTGGGTCAAAGGACAACTGTCAGGATGTCCTCTCCTTCCACAGTGCCCTGGGGTCAAACTGAAGTCATCTGGCCTGCATGACAAGCATTTTTACCCATTGGTTCATCTCTTTTTTTTTAAGGTTTATTTATTATATATACAGTGTTCTGCCAGAAGAGGGCACCAGATCTCATTACAGATGGTTGTCAGCTACCCTGTGGTTGCTGGGAATTGAACTCAGGACCTCTGGAAGAGCAGCCAGGGCTCTTAACCTCTGAGCCATCTCTCCAGCCCCCCTTGATCATTTTGCCTGTTCTAATCACTGTTTCTTTTCTAAATTTCTGCAGGGGTTATTTTAGGGGCATGCTGCCCCTGAAGCAAGTACGGGGGTCAGGGACTCCTTCTTTCTGCCGTCTGAAGATCTGACCACTGAATCTGAAGAAAGGTAAATAGTAAACAGGAACTAGATTGACAGGTAAAAATGCACACACATTCCTTTATTATGTGAATGCACACATCAGGGGAATGAAATTGAGCACTCAGTGTCCCAGTGAGACTCAGCTTTCTTCTACTCTCCCCACATGGAGAGGGGAGTGGGCAGTGCAGGTGGTTTCTGAAAAAGAATGAATTATACCCAGGGTGAAACAAGTGGTCCTGGGGTCTAGACAACAGCCCAAGGACAGGGACCTCTGGATTCCGGGTCTGCTGTCAATCGCAAGCTCTTTTCCCAAGACTGAATCTTCCCATTTGATGAAGTTACAGAAGGGGCTCAAGACAATTGCATCCTTCCTAAAAGATTCTCCCTGAGTTAGAGAAAGAGGTGAGAGACAGGGGTCAGGAGAACGTGAGAGGCTTTGTTCTGAGACCATTTTAAAGTTTTTATGTTTTCTCCTCAGAATCAAGTATCTTTTGAAATACGACATCAAAACCTTCCTTCCTTCCTTCCTTCCTTCCTTCCTTCCTTCCTTCCTTCCTTCCTCCCTCCCTCCCTCCTTCCTTCTTCCTTCCATCCCTTCTTTCTTTTTTATTTTTTGGGTTTTTCAAGACAGGGTTTCTCTGTGTAGCTCTGACTGTCTTAGAAATTGCTCTGTAGCCCAGGCTGGCCTCAAACTCAGAGATCTGTCTGCCTCTGTCTCCCAAGTGCTAGGATTAAAGGCATGTACCACCAATGCCCAGTAACATCAAAATTTCTAATACATGTATAAAAAAAATGCTTCTGCCTCTTTAATACTGCTGTGAGATTGTTACTAAGAGTTCCCCCAGACCTCAGCACAGCTGACTCCATGATGGAAGTACCATTCCATTCAGGCCATAAAACTCAGCGCAGACAGTACCACCTGCCAAAGCAAAAACAAAGACCTAATCCATTAACGTCCACAGTTCTGGGGAAGTCTCTAAATGTACTAACTCTGTTTTTTGCTTCTGTAGTTGGGCTTCTGACTAACTGTTCTTACTAACTGAGGTGTGTCAACCCAGGATGTGATTTTGTGCTTAAAAGCTCACCTTGAGAAAGGCTTGGGGCTACACTAGCATCCTGAACATGCCACAGCATGTATGTGGAGATCAGAGAACCATTTTTGGATCAATTCTCTCTCTTCCTCGTGCGGGTTCTGGGGATTGAGTTCAGGCCTGGTGGCAGGTGCCCCTAACTACTAAGTGGCCTCTCCAGTCCTGACAGTGTTTTTTTGAGAGAGGGTCTCTCGTTGCCATGGAGTCCACCAAGTCAGCTAAGCTGACTGGCCAGCAAGCCCCACTCCCCAAAGCTGGAATTGCAAAGGTGTCTGTCATGCCGGGCTTTTTAACTTGAGTTCTAGGAATTAAATTTAAGTCCTCTTGTACTGAGCAGGCACCTTGCAAGACAGCTGTCTTCACAGCCTAGCCCATTACTTTTGAACCCAGCCTCACTTAAGGTCTCAGGACACCAGCAGAAGGAAGCCACACTCTTTTTCAGAATATAACGTGAATGGTCCCTGGGCTACCAGGTCTCGAGAGAGTTCTTGTTATTCTCTGAAAATGTATGATCTGGGCTTCCAGGGTCCACATTTCTTCCCGAAGTCTGGTCTTCTAAACTCTCCAGAATGGGCAGTTCAGTTCTGCTCATAGCACTGTAGGGTTTTTCTAATTCAAAGGTCCAACCGTTCCCATAGTCCTCTAGCAAAACAGGCCTGTGAACCACACAATTAGTCTTAGCACAGAAACTGCCCGAGTTTCCTCTCAGCACCAACTTCCCAGGTTAGTTCCTTTGCTGTTGTTGTGACCAAACACATGACGAAAGCCAACTTGAAGAGGGTTTACTTCCCTTAACGTTCGAGGACACAGTCCATCACACAGAAAGGCTGGTCACACTGCATCCAGGGTCAGAAAGCAGAGAAACATTAATCTTTTCATATCATTTTGCTGTTTTTTTTAGCATGGGTTCACTATGTAGCCCTGGCTAGGCTGGAACTTTCTACGTACAGCAGGCTGGCTACAAACTCACAGACATCTACCTTCTTCTGTGTACCGAGTGCTGGGATTAAAGGTGTCTGTCACCATGCCTGGCTATTTTTAAATCTTAAAACATTTGTGCGTGTGTGTGTGTGTGTGTGTGTGTGTGTGTGTGTGTGTGTGTGTGTGTGTGTTGAATCCAGGGTCTGGCACAATTAGGTACATGCTCTACTGCTGAGCTACATCCCCTGCCCTGAGGTTTTTTTTTTTGTTGTTTGTTTGTACTCAATATACCAAAGTACCAGACTTAGGGTATCATTTTCTGAGCCCCAACAAGCGAGGCTATTGTGAGAATGGCAGTGTTTGGTGCACATCACCTGTTTGTGCCTCCCTCCGACTCTCCTCCATTAGCAGAGAAAACGGAGCGTTGGCACTCTGTCAACCACATAAACTTTTACTTCATGCGCTGATGCCAGAAAGAATAAAATGGGAAAGGGGTTAGAGGTCAGCCAACCTGAGAAAACCTGTTTTTGCCAGACTAGATCTTAAGTCCAGACAATGATAATGGGTGCTGCATGAGCACACCGTGATCATACCCGTGCCAGGACAGAGAGAGAAGCTGGGGCCACTCACACTGCCTCCTGCTTGAGAAACCAGCACAAAGGATGTTCTAATGGGCTGGAAGGCCTTTAGCAGACTTCCTTAAGATACCTCCCTGCGTGTGGGCCTGGCTGCTGGCACAGCGGAGGGAACTGAGTGGCGGAGGGACGTGTGACTCTGTTTTTCCAAGAGGACACCTGACTCCCGCGAGGAAGCAGATACTAAACTTGTGGTCTATTTAATTAACTTCCACATGTGACAGAGACAAAAGCTTTTGAAATGAATTAGTCAGTCTCCCCCATTCCCAAGCCAGTTCCCTCCCCAACTTCTTGAGGAAACTCCTGGTTTGTGAGACGCCACTGTGAGTGAGCCAGAGCAGGGGGTGAGTGGGAACAGTGGAGTAACTCGAGCCCGCAGGGACTGGAGACTTTGAAGACCTGAAGACGGATTTAAGCAAATGCTTTATGGGTGAAACTCTGGGGCTAGAGAACTTTCTGTGACTTCTTTCCCAGTTGACTCAGATACTGAGGAAAGGTACTGTTGCTTGTGAGACAGCTGGAGACAGGTCTGTGCTGCTTTTGACCCCGATACAGCACTGTAGGTCTTAAGGAAGGAAATGGGGGCTCAGATGTATTTGGGTCACATTCATGAGCCCCTCTTTATCTTCATCAGCAGCATCTGATACGTAAACATTTGCTCTGCTCGGATGACTGTACGGGATGCAGTGTTACTGATGGGGTGGGGGTGTGGCTCAGTGGTAAAGCACTTGCCTCAAATGTGTGAGGACCTGGGACCCATCCCCACCACCAGAAGAGCAAAACTGGAAATTTAGAATCCGGGAGACCCCCCTCAGGGACTTCCTAACAAACACCACCAGATGCCTGCCTGCTTTTAGCTCTGAGGCCCGCAGCTGCATGATGGGAGCACCCCCTGCCCCATTCCCCCATCCCCCCGCCCCCGCCCCCGCCCCCGCCCCAGACTTGTGAAATAAAGATTTGAGGGCAAGGTCTTTGTTTAGGAAGGACCCTGGGAAACCTCAGAGGGAGACTGAGGAATGCAGGCCCAGTAGCTGGTCACACCAAAGGCAAGATGGGGTAGCGGGCGTGCCCACCCCCACCCCCCCCACCCCCCCACCCCCGAAACAAATGCGAGGCCCGCAGAGCATCCCGGCTGCTGCCTCAGTTTCTGCCTCTCAATATCACTCAGTACTTTCCTTGTAGGCGAGTCTCGCTGTTTTTTTGTTTGTTTTTTGTTTTTTTGTTTTTCGAGACAGGGTTTCTCTCTGTGTAGCTTTGGAGCCTGTCCTGGATCTCACTCTGTAGCCCAGGATGGCCTCGAACTCACAGAGATCTGCCTGCCTCCCCATGTGTTGGGATTAAAGGTGTGCGCCACCACTGGCCAGCTGGCAAGCCTCACTCCTTGTGCGTGCGTGCGTGCGTGCGTGCGTGCGTGCGTGCGTGCGTGCGTGCGTGCGTGTGTGTGTGTGTGTGTGGCAGGTGATGGATGTGTTTTGGGACATACAGTTCCAGTGAAGCTAGATGAAAACAGCAGTTCTCCGAACCTCGGGGAAGAGGAGTCTCAGTCCACAGTCAGGCCTGTGCTCCATACCAAGGGCTTCTGCCCCTGAGCCCCACTCGGCCAGGCGGGTGGAGTACTTAGATCAGCCATTCTTGGTGTTTCCCACCTTGGAATCAGGCCGAGATTTCATGATCTGACCAAGTCCAAGTCGGAGATCCTCCTGTCACTGATGCCATTACGGAGCTCAGCACTGTCTCTGCCTCGGAAGCGCCTTCAGATCGGGTGACATCTTTGTTCCCTTGTTTCGCTTGGTCGCTACGATCGATCGTGGGGCCCTGCCCGGAAAACCAAGACTGGACCCATTCCATTTTAACCCCTTGAGTCCTTCTCTTTCTGTTCCTGTTCTAGAGCCTCCCAGGACTTTAAGAACCAAAAAGACGCTTTTCCTTTCACAACCCTTCTCTAGAGCAGTAAAACATAAACCTCCTGCTTGATGGGAAATATAAAATGTTGGCTAGAGGGCCATAAATTAATCATTAACGTTCTATCCAGGCACCCTGCCTGCAGTGGCTCCTTCCTTTGTCTCATGGGACCCTAAGTGGGAAGGGCAGCTCTCTCTGAAGGACAGCCCCCACCTCAGCTGCCACTGTTCTCTCTTTCTTGGATGCGTTTCCGTGCTGCGGCGATGGGCCGGGAGGGTCTGACAACATCAGTGTGAGGCCTCCGTTGCTAGGAGACCCCTCGAGGAAAAAACGATGCTTCTGATTATACACAGCAGTATTTCAGGTGTTGTGAGCCTGGAAAGCTTTCCTACCTCCCTCTGTGACCACATCATAAGAACTGCCAATAAGCTTGATTAATCACACACACACACACACACTACCTCTAACAACAACAATACAGCTCCTGGCCACAAGCTCAGTGTTGACAGAGGTAGGAAAGAGCTGAGCAGCCAAGCATACTTGCAGATTACAAGTAACAGAGGTGACGGGATGTAGGAAACATTACCTCTAGATATGGTCCCTTGGAAATGGAAAACAGCAGTAGCAGAAAGGCCACTGTCACCTGCCATTCATCCCTGAGTAGCTACCTTATCTCTGAAGACACAGAGATACAAAAAGAACCTGAACAAGTGGACCTTTAGTTGCCCAGTTTGGTATCAAAGATCACCTCCCTGTGGGCTGGAGAGATGGTTAAGAGTACTGACTACTGGGATTGGGGATTTAGCTCAGTGGTAGAGCGCTTGCCTAGCAAGCACAAGGCCCTGGGTTCGGTCCTCAGCTCTGAAAAAAAAAAAAAGACAAAAAAAGAGTACTGACTACTCTTCCAAAAGACCCAGGCTCAAGTCCCAGCACCCACATGATAGTTCACACCTATCTGTAACTCCAGTTCCAAGGGATCCAACACCCTCATACAGGTAAAACCAATGGGCATGAAATAAAAATAAATAAATCATAAAAAAGATCACCTCCCTGTGTCCTCTAATTATACTTCTGCACAACTGTCCACAAAAAATAGTCTTTCAGCCAGGTGTGGTGGCTCATGCCTTTAATCCCCGCACAGAGGCAGAAGGAAGGCAGATCTCTGGGTTTGATGCCAGCCTGGTCTGTAGATCAAATTCCAGGACATCCAGGTCTACACAGGGAAATTCTGTCTCGAAAAACAGACAGACAGACAGATAGATAGATAGATAGATAGATAGATAGATAGATAGATAGATAGATGATAGATAGATAGATAGATAATGGACTTTTTTGAGTTGGTTGCCCACTTGCTTTTAAACCTGAGTTTAATCCCTGGAACCACGAGATGGGAGAAAAGAACTGATTCATGCAAGTTGTTCTCTGACTTCCATACATGTGCTATACATGGCATGTACACACTCAAAAATAAAGAAATATAATTTTTTTGTTTGTTTTTTGAGACAGGGTTTGTCTGTGTAGCTTTGGAGCCTGTCCTGGATCTCACTCTGTAGCCCAGGCTGGCCTCAAACTCACAGAGATCCACCTGGCTCCGCCTCCCGAGTGCTGCGATTAAAGGCGTGCACCACCACCGCCCAGCTATAATATAATTTTTTTTTTTTTTTTTTTTTTTGGTTTTTCGAGACAGGGTCTCTCTGTGTAGCTTTGCGCCTTTCCTGGAACTCACTTGGTAGTCCAGGCTGGCCTCGAACTCACAGAGATCCGCCTGGCTCTGCCTCCCGAGTGCTGGGATTAAATAATTTTTTATGTTACTCAAAAATATAGGCCTTAGAAAAAAATCAAGCTGGGAGCTTCCTCCTTCCTGGCTATCTTCCCAGTACTGGAAGATGCTGTGTAGGCTGCTGGGGGAGAAAAGTCTCCAACAGTCTTACCCAGCTATGAATCCTGCAAGCTACAATTGCAATCACGTGAGAGATGTGCCCACTGGCACAACAGTGGCATGAATAGGATGGAGGTAACCCACTGCTCTCTGGTTGGTCTTAAGGCCTGAACGAGGAAACTCGTGCCTGGTTCTGTAAATCTGTCCAAGAGCCTAAGGCTGGGAAGCTCAAAGGTTCTAAGGGTGAGCCTGCTACTACTGTTTTGATAAATAGACTTGTTATCAAACTACACTCTACCTACATATCTCCATACCCATAGATTAGTGCCGCTCTCAGTCCCCATCCGAGAGGCATCTTTGTGCAATGGACAGTGGTTAATACAGAGACAACTGGTCAAAGTGCAGAGATCGAGTATTTGTGGAGTGCTCAGCCATAGATGGGACATCTATATCACATATCTTCCCCCAAAGCTCAGAAAGCATTGCAGAGGAGGAAGCAGGAAGATTGTAAGAACTAAAGGCTGGGGAGGCCTGGTGTGAAAGAGTGTCTTCTGGACTTGACAGGATTATTACACTCGTTGAATTTACGGCAGCTGTGTTTGCCTGCACACGATCGATCAAGCCAGTGAACTTTCCAGCATGAGTGACAGAGGGGCACATGGGGCCCCACCTCTAGCTGAAGAGGTATTGAGTTGATGGTTGCTAGGGGAGAGCAGTCAGTTTTCTTTAAGAATGTGGTCCCTGGGAGATTGTCCATGCTCTATACCCATGTACAGAGGCAGCACTAATCAGACTCAAGGATGTGGTTTTAAAAAAAAAAAAAAAAAAAAAAAAGGCCAGGGGGCTGGAGAGATGGCTTAGGGGTTAAGAGCACTGGTTGTTCTTCCACAGGATCCAGGTTCAAATCCCAGGACCCATACACATGGTAGCTCAAAACTGTAACTCTAGTCCCAGGAGACCAACACCCTCTTCTGGTCTCCACAAGTACTACACACACACGGTGCACAGACACTCATGCAGGCAAAACATCCGGGTCATGACCCTTCCTCGCAGGGTAAGAGTGCTGCAAATAAACCAACACTCATGTACATACCTACCTGGTATGTGAGCACTGTACACCATGGGGAATGGCCCCCATAGGCTCATATAAGTGAATGCTTACTCATCAGGGAGTGGCTCTTTTGGAGAAGGATTAGGGGGGTGTGGCCTTGTTGGAGGAGGTGTGTCACTAAGGGTGGGCTTTGAGGTTTCAAAAGTCCTAGTTAGGCCCAGAGTCTCTCTTTTCCTTCTGTTGCCTGTGGATCCAGATGTAGGATTCTCAGCTCCTTCTCCAGCACCACGTCTGCCTGCACGCTGCCATGCTCCCCATCATGACGACAATGGACTAAACCTCTGAAACTGTAAGCCAGCCCCAGTTAAATGCTTTCTTTTATAAGAGTTGCAATGGTCATGGTGTCTCTTCACAGCAACAGATCACTGACTTGGGACATACAGGGACCACAAAAGTCAGAGAACAATACAGGATGATATGCCATCAGGAGTCTGCAGTCATCTAAGGAGCTACTAACCAAGAGCTTCTTCTTGGTTAGAATGCCTTAGAAGGGAAATTCTCTTTTTTAAATAAATTTTAACGATGGGAACAAAAAATACACCTGTAAGTGAAGCTTCTGAAAAAACCGCTTGTTCTTCCCTGTATCATTCCTCAAGCTTGACCTGCTCCTTGCGTTTCAGAGCTGGGTCTCTAAAGACAGCCTTGTTGACAACAGTTTGGTCCAAGGGGCTATCCCCAGAGGATCACATTGTGGCATGAGACGGTTGTAGTTATCCACTTTCACAAAGGACTTGATCTTTGATATCTTGGCGATTTTCTTCTTGCCCATGGCAGCTGTCACTTTTCAGGAATAGTGGTCCATTTCAGCCACTGTAATAGTGGTCCATTACACCAGGGCATGGCTGTAAGGGTGTGAGATGCCATCATCAGTGTTCTTCACGATGACGGCTTTGCATCCAGTGTAGCGTCCAGCCAGGACCAGCACCACTTTCCCAGGTTTCATGAACTTGTCTGTTTTGACAGCAAGCAGCTGAAAGGCAGAATGAAAATTCTTAGTAACCTACTCAACACAGGAGCCTCCACCACACATAGGAAAAACAACAACAACAACAACAACAACAAAACCCCACTTACATCTGTATTCACGCACTTGTCCACTTTTGCTATGTGTCTGTTTGTGTCTGTTCTTCCATAGTGTTCAGGAGTTGGCTTCCTTGCAATCCTGTTTCTGAACACAGAGGTTTAAGTGAGAGTTCCTCCCGAGAGTAACCTCAAACCGTTGTCAAGGACTTTAGTGCAGGTTATGTTTTAGACATTCTCCTCGACAGCTCTTTCCGTTTGTTTCATCCCTGTGCTGGCTAGCTCTATGTCTGCTTGAGACGAGCTAGGATCACCTGGGAAGAAGTACTCTTAAATCAAGAAAATGACGCCCTAGGATTAGCCCGTGGGCAAGTCTGTAGGGCATTTACTTGGTTGACGATTGATGTGGGCCCTGGGTAGTGCCATTCCTGAGCTGGTGGCCTTGGGTGTTGTAAGAAGGCAGGCTGAGCGAGCCAAGAGGCGTAAACAAGTAAGCAACACTCCTCCATGGCTTCTGCTTCAGTTCTCACCTCCAAGTTCCTGCCCTGACTCCTTTGAATGATGGACTATAAACTGTAAGATGAAACAAACTCTTTCTTTTCCAAATAGATTATGGATATGGTGTTTTATCATAGCAAGGGGAACTCTATAAGACGCTGGGTGGTGGCGGCGCAAGCCTTTAATCCCAGCACTCAGGAGGCAGAGGTAGTCAGATCTCTGTGAGTTCAAGGCCAGTCTGGTCTACAGAGTGAGTTCCAGGACAGCCAGGACTACTTGAAAATTCCAAACCAAACAAACAAGAAAAATCCAAAAACAAACCCTAAGACAATGACTGATTTTATTCTATGCGCCTTCTGTAGATACACCCTCTGCCCTCTCCCAACATCTCTTCCTATTTTATCTAAAGATCTTAATTATAGTTTAATGGGTTTTTTTGTTCAAACTGATGGAATGATAAAATCAACTAAAAGTTGTATGCTCATGCCAGTGCTTGGCTGGGAGAATGCTTCCCTTTGCCTGCTAGGCTCTTTGCATAAGTTAAGTTGCTATTAAAACAGATTAACAGAAGAAAAACAAGTCTCAAACTAGGCAGTGTTGGTACACTCTGGAGGCTGAGGCAGGCGGATTTCTGTGAGTTCCAGGCCATCCTGCTCTACATTTTGAGTTCCAGCCCAGCTGGGACTACATAGAGACTCTGTCTCCAAAAAAATAAAAAATAAAAATGATTTATCTGTTCTTTTTAAGCTTTTATTTATTATTTTTATTTGTGTCTCTGTGTGCCTGCATGAGTTTACAGGCATCACATGCGTTCAGGTGGCCCATGGAGGTCAGAGGATGTTGGATCCCTGGAACTGGGGTTACAGGTGTTTGTGAGCCACCTAGTGTAGGTGCTGGGAACTGAACCCCAGTCCCCTGAAGGTCAGAGGACAACTTGGAGTCAGTTCTCTTTCCACCACGAGGGTTGCAAGGCTTGAACTCAGGCCTTCAGGCGTGGGTGAGAGTGCTATTAACCTACTGAGTTATCATTCCAGACCAGATAAAGGAACCAAAGGATGATTTTAGTCATTCTTCTGAGCATTCATTTATTCGTTCATTTATTTGTTTTGTTTTGTTTTTGTCTTTCAAGATAGGGTTTTTCTGTGTAGCCCTAGCTGTCCTGGAACTCACTCTGTAGACCAGACTGGCCTCGAACTCACAGAGATCTGCCTGTCTCTGCCTCCCAGGTGCTGGGATTAAAGGTGTGTGCCACACATTCATTATTTGTAAATGAATAACTGCAGTATGCGGTTAAGTTTTATGATTCTTTTACAGTAGATATAGTAGTAAAAATAATAAAGTATAACCATAAAAGTAGAAAAACATAATAATAAAGCATGGTAAAATATAATAGTTTTTGAAAAGTAAAATACAATCACTTGAAACAGTTCTGCAAAGCATTTCCCCGGCAGAGCGGGTGGCTGACTTGGGAGTGCTCTCTGAAGTACATGTCAGGCAGTTCTTTGCTGTTGTGATGATGATCTGAGATTAACAGTATAAGGAGGAAGACTGGTTAGGCTCACGGTCTCCGGGGTTTCAGTTCACCGTTGTCACTTGGCTCTGTTGCTTCTGGCCTGTGTGGAAGCTGAACGTCATGGCAGAGAGCACGTGGTAAAGCATGTTCAGCTCATGATAGACAGAAAGGAAAAATAAAGACAAGAAGAACCCAGGAATAAGACACTCTTCGAAGCCCCCACGCTCACAACCCACTTCCTCTAATCAGGCCCTTCCTCCTAATATTTCCCAAATCTTCCAAAACAGTGCATCAGCTGAGCCTGTGGGGACATGTCATATTCAAATCATAACAAGAGTGAAGTGACAGTTCACTTGAACTACAAGCCCTTGCCTAGTGGTTCTTCAGTAGCCACAGGGAAAGGCAGACTGCTGGAGCCACGTATCTCCAAGTCTTTTTTGGATACCAAAGGAGCCCAAAGCATCGGTTGATTACCTAAGGCAGAGAGACAGAAGCTACTTTAAACAAGTGTCTAAGCCAGTTGTGATGCTGGGCCTCGTCTTCTCCTGGATCCTCACAATCTGAATCTGGAAACAGAAAAGGAAAAGGGGAATTGTAAGTAATGTCAGTTAGGATGCCCCTGCTTTTTCTGTAAAGAACCCCTGCTCTAAGCAATCACTCCACTCAACTCCTGTTTTAAGATTCTTGTGAAGGGGCTGGAGAGATGGCTCAGGGGTTAAGCATACTGGATGCCCTTCCAGAGGACCAGAGTTCAATTCCCAGCGCCAACACAGCAGCCCACAAATGACCATAACTCCAGCCCCAAGGGATTAGACACCCTCTCCTGGCCCCTGTAGGCATCAAGCATGTACATGGTGCACAGACATACATGCACACAAAACATCCATACACATAAAAGAAAAAAATGTAAACGTTTAAAAGATGTTTTTGAAATGACAAGCAAGGTGTTAGTACTGTAATAATGTCTACTCCAGTTTCCCCCTTACTGAAGGGAAAAAAAGCTTTGGGGAAATTCAACACTCACTTTAACAATAGTACTGCATACCAATTCACATTGAAATGTAAAACTAACTCAGTTAAGAAAACATTTAGATAAAATGAAATGGGCCATGGTAATGATACGATCTTTCAGTTATGGATCTCACATTATGAGGATTACAAATTGTTCCCTGGGTTAAGGTTCTCAATAGTCTGGTGCTACTGGCTATGATTTCACACATCTGTAATCCCAACACTCAAGAAGCAGAAGCAGAACCACTGTGAGTTTGAAACCAACCCTGTTCCAAAAAAGGACCTTTAGGAGCTGGCAAGATGGTTTAATTTTTTAAATTATTTTATTTTGCAGGATCGTAGTGGTGCACATTTTTAATCCCAGTACTCAGGAGGCAGAGGGAGGCAGATCTCTGTGAGTTTGAGGCCAGCCTGGTCTACAGAGTGAGTTCCAGGACAGCCAGAGCTACACAGAGAACCGCCATCACAAAAAAAAAAAGAAAAATTATTTTATTTTGTGTGTAACTGTTTTGCCTGCGTGTGTGTATGTGTACCACCTGCAAGGGAAGTCAGAGGAGGGTGTTGGAACTGGAATTATGAAGGGTTGTAAGATGCCACATAGGTACTGGGAACTGAACCCAGATCCTCTGCAAGAGTAACAAGTGTTCTTTTTATTGTTGTTGTTGTTGTTTTGGTTTCTTTTCGAGACAGGGTTTCTTTTGTGTAGCTTTGGAGCCTGTCCTGGATCTCCCTCTGTAGACCAGGCTGGCCTCGAACTCACAGAGATCCGCCTGCCTCTGCCTCCTGAGTGCTGGGGTCAAAAGTGTGCACCAACACCACCACCTGGTGCAACAAGTGTTCTTAATTGCCATGACAACCCCTCCAGCCCTGGTGTGATGGTTTACAGGTAAAGGCACTTGCTGCTAAGCCTGATGGCCTGAGTTTGATCCCCCCGAACTCACATGGTAGAGGGAGAGAACCAAATCCCACAAGTTATTCTGACTTCCACCTCGTGTATGAATGTGTGGATGCTCTGTGGGCACTTGAGTATGTGCATGCACACACACACTCACACATACCCCACTCATTAAATAAATATAAAACATTTTTTTTTTAGGAAGACCCCTACCTAGACATTTCATTAAATTAACAAATACATGGCTGGGCGGTGGTGGCGCACACCTTTAATCCCAGCACTTTGGAGGCAGAGGCAGGAGGATCTCTGTGAGTTTGAGGCCAGCCTGGTCTACCAAAGTGAGTTTCAGGACAGTTAGGACTGTTATACAGAGAAACTCTGTTTTGAAAAATTCAGAGATGGGTAATGCCTGGGGGGGGGGGCACTCACCAACCTAAGACAGAGCGCCTGTGTGGCCTGGGCAGGCGTCTCCATGACGGGTAAGGTGACCTGCTGACATCCCATGAAACCTAAATCAGAAGCTCATTTTTTAGTAAAAGGGGGACCTGTAGGGCCCTGGCCCCCGTTTTGGGTAACTGTTGCCTTGCTTGCTGACCTTGACCTTGATATCCTCCCTATGCTAATTCCCTGCTGTGTTCCACCCTCCTGAATGCTTAAGGGAAGTTTCTTGTCTGTGTATCCTGCACAATGGACGTTAACAGCTTAGATGCAAGATTGTAAAACATCGGTAGCGAACTTCTGCCCTCCGGGGTTCTCCCATTGTGCTGTAAGCCTGTATTTAAGACCTCCTCCCTCCTTCAATAAACGGCATTTGGCATTAAAAAAATAAATAATAAATAAATAAATAAAAATAAAAAAAGTTAACAAATACAAGTTGTACTTTTTTGTTGTTTTTGTGACAGGGTCTTATTCTGTAGCCCAGGCTACCCAGCTGTCCTCAAACTCTCAATAACCCTCCTATTTCAGCACTCAGCTCCAAGCTATAGGATACAGATATGAAGCACCTGGTTTACATTCTTTTATTTTTGAGATAGGGACCCACCACATAACCTTGACTGATTTCGAATTTACCATGTAGACCAGGCGGGCCTTGAACTACCTCCCAGAGCTCTGGGACTAAAGGCATGCACTACCACACCCAGCTATTTTGCATTCCATATAGATGTCAAAGACTACTGCTCACTCAGGCTCTAAAAACAAACGAAATACAATCTCTAGGCTCAAACCTAGAGAAAATATATGCAAAGAATTGTTAAATAGGATATAGGTAAAAGGGGCAAAAATTCTGGTACTCTAGCTAATAAGATGGGAAAGTGTCAGTACAGCAACACCATTCACCATGTGCTCTCAGATCTCTGTTCTGTACATTCCAGAGGATTAGCTAGAGCAGTGGTTCTCAACCCTTGGGTCACAACCCCTTTGAGAGTTGAACGGCCTTTTCACAGGGGTCACCGAAGACCATCAGAAAACAAAGATAGTAACACTGTGATTCATAACAGTGGCAAAATCACAGTTATGAAGTAGCAATGAAAATAATTTCATGGTTGGAGGTCACTGTTGGAATTCCTGGCCACTCCCCCAGCTACATGACTGCACATGTGCTGTCCACTAGCCAGGCAAGATGTTTAGTCATTCCAGGGCCTTATGTCCTACATAATCCATGCACTGCGTGGTCATGTGATTTGCATGCAGTGTGATCACATAATCTGCTCTCAGTGTGATTATGTAATCTATGCATATGTGCGGCACAGCCACATAAGCCCATATGCGCATGTGTGGGGGAAATCCACAAAAAGTGGGTCACAGACTCCTCCCACCTCTTCTTCCTCTCTCTCCATGCACAACCTTCCATAGGCCTAAAGCACATTCCCCTCTGTTCCTTCTCCTAATAAACTCTTACAGTGGGTTTTGTCCTACCTCGTGGCTTTTCTCCAATGGTAAACAACACCGCTTAATGAATAACACAGCGCTGCATAATAACTAACAGTCACCACAACACAAGGAACTGTATTAAAGTGTCTAGGAAGGTTCAGAACCACTGGAACAGAGGATGAGCTACAGCAAGTGGTCCAGGGGATGATGTACAATAGACATTTCTGGTTTCAAATGAGTGTTTATGAAGCACACAGCACGCAAAAGTCAAAGAACAAGGGGCTGGGGAGATGGCTCCGTGAGTGAAGGGGCTTGCTGCACAAGCCTGTCGGTTTGAGTTCCGTCCTTGGAGCCCACGTAAGGGTGGAAGGAGAGAACAGACTCAAGTCCTCTGATCTCTTCGAGTGCACCATGGGATGCGGACCCACACACAATAAATAATACATTTTTAAATTAAAAAACAGCAGAACATATAACAAGAAGCAGATAAGTAGAAGCATCAGATTGATGGTAAAATATACTCAAATCTCAAATCGGGCGCTTACAGCATCCAACAAACAGAAACTACTGAGCAGTCTGAGAGAGCAAACAAAGGCCACACCATCCAACAAACAGGGCTTGCAAACATCCAGCAGAAATGGCCTGGGGAGAGAGGCGGTCAGTGGGAGTCCCTGACTGAGGTTTCTCCATCAATGGGTTCTGGGCTCTCATCCTTTCCACAGACATTTTATACCATGTGACAGACAATAGTAACCTCTGTTCACCAGGATTTCTCCCTTGGGCTGTCCTCAAGGGCATGGGGTCTCACTCTATTCCACTGTTCTTTTTCCTTGTCATGGGGCCAGGGGAGCCAGCCCATCCCTGAACAAGGGGGTGGGGGGTGGAGGGTGGGGGTGGGGACACTTCAAAACAAACACGCTTGGATCTGGAGAGACAGGCAGTCCACTTCACTTCCAGGGCCACTTCCTGATAGGCTGAAACAACCCGTGACATTTTACCAAAGTACTTTCCTCGGGGTTAACTATCAAAAGTCACACCATAGGCTCATCTCCCTTGGCCTCTCTACAGCCTTGGGCGCTGTCAACTTCGGTCTCTTTTTTTATTGTTTTGTGGAGCTGGGGGTGGTATTCACAGCCTTGGGCATGTTAAGGCTAACATTCCACCACTGAACTGCACTGGAAGTCCATGCTGGTGCGCACATGCGTGTGTGTGTGTGTGTGTGTGTGTGTGTGTGTGTGTGTTCACTTGTACAGGCATGTGTGGAGGCCGGAAGTTGACATCATGTGTCCTTCTCAATTCTTCTCTTATTTTTTGAGGTAGGGTCCCTTACTGAATCTGAGCTAGACTGGCTCAAACAGTGAGCCCTCCAGGATCCTCCTGCCTCAGCCCCCTCCTGCCTCTGCCTACCCCTCAGCAAACCTGGGGCTAGAACCATGCCTGGATTCCTACGTGGGTGATGGGGACCCGAACTCAGGTCCTCATGTTTGTGCGCTACTTTGCCTCCTGAGCTTACTCTCCACGCCTTCCTCTCGGAAGCAGCCCCTTCCTTTGACCTCCTGGCGTTCTGCTGCTCCGCTTTCCTTCCCCATCTCTGCTGTGCATCCTCTCCTTGTTTCTTCGAGGACTCTTTTTTTTTCCCTAGTTTTCTGCATTAGTTATGTTTTCCAGCACTGTTCCAAAATACCCCACGGGAACAGTTCAAGGAAGGCATGGCTTGTTTTGGCTCCACGGTTTGAGGGCGCAGCCCACTACAGCAGGGAAGACATGTTAGCAGGAGCCCGAGGCAGCTGATCAGGAACCCCTGAGATGAATGGGGACTGCCGCTTGTTTTCTTCTTACCTAGCCTAGACCTCTGCCCCCTTGCGATGCTGCTGCCTTGGGTCTTCGGACCTCGGTTAAACCTCTCCCAGACACAGCCAGAGGTTTGTATCCATGGTGATTTTTAATCTCTTCAAGTTGACAATCAAGACTAAACATCTCTGTCCCCAAAGCTCGGGGTTCTTTCTGTGTGGGCGTTGAGGGGTGTCTCCTTTTGAATGTGTCTTTCTCTTCCTGAGCGACCTCATCTTGTCCCACAGATCCCGACTTGCACGTCTGTATCTCTAGTCCAGCTGTCTGTCTTGAGCTCTGTATACCCATGTGTGCTCTCTCCCAAGTGGCTAGCTCCACTTCAGGCTGGATATCCTCAGAGCTATTGGCTCTGACTCCTAAATATTCACATCTGTGCTTTTCTTTCCACTTCCTCTATTTTGACTTCATTTAGGTCATTGTTATCTTTTTCTTAGGTTTCCTGCTTCTGGTCAGATGCATTTAAAACCCATTTTATTTATTTCAGCCAAATATCTTGATTTCTTTTTCTTTTGGTGTGTGTGTGTGTGTGTGTGTGTGTGTGTGTGTGTGTGTGTGTTGAGACAGAGTCTCTCTGTGTTGCCTTGGCTATCCTGGAGCTTGCTCTGCAGACCAGGCTGGCCTCAAACTCACAGAGAGGTCAGTTTGGGCTACATAGGAAGACCCTACCTCAAAAACCAACCAACCAACAGAAGAGCATGACAAATATAATCGGATTCAGTTCCTGTAAAAAGAAAACACTAAAGCCAGGCGGTGGTGGCACATGCTCTTAATCCTAGCACTCGAGAAACAGAGGTAGGCAGATCTCTGTGAGTTTGAGGCCAGCCTGGTCTACAAAATGAGTTCCAGAACAGCTAGGACTGTTACACAGAGAAACCCTGTCTCAAAAAAAAAAGAAAAGAAAAGAAAAGAAAAGAAAAGAAAACACTAAGCTTTTTTACTAGTTCTTTCATTGATCTTGGGATAATCTCTTCCTCTTCCCCCACATCCTCCCTTCTTGAATGCCAGACAAGCACTCCCCAGGGGACTATACCCCAGCCCTAAACCTGAAATCTCTTACATAGCTTACAAAGTTCTATATGACCTGGTTTTTGTACGCAAGGGGTGCAATAACAGACATGGCTATGCTTGAGGTTTTTATTGTGGCTCTGAGAGAGAGGACAGCCAGAGGCATCTGGAGGAGTCCAGAAAAGAGAGAGAAAGAGGACTGGACATGGCCAGAGCTATCTGTGAGAGAGGGGAGAAGAGCATGGGAGAATAGAGAGAGCGTAGCGGGACTAGCGAGAGCAGGGGGAGCCTTGCTCTTATAAAGAAAACAGTTGGGTATCTGGGAGGGGAGCCTGAGGAGGCGAGAAGCCAGCATGCTTGGGTGAAGGCTTTGAGATGTATAACAAGCACTTGTGAGGGCGCCTCAGGCCAGCATGGACTTGATGTGCAGCCACAAGTATATGTCAATGGAGCCCTAGTCCCTGCTGCCAGAGGTCAGGGAAATGACTCCATTTTGAACTGGCTTCACAAGTTCCCGAGGAATGCTGGCTTTTATCTAACTGCCAGAAATCCTCCGATGGGCCAGGTTGAGCTCAACTCTGGATATTCGGACTGCCTCAGAGACCTAACAGTTTCACCTTTTGCCTCCACACTCGCCTCAGGTTCCTGGTTTCCATTTTTTATGTTTGTTTGTTTTATGTATATGTGCACGTGTGCACCAGGGAGTGCTCGAAGGTCAGAGAACAAGTTGCAAGAGTCAGATCTCTCCCTTCCACCACGTGAGCTCTGGGGGTCAAACTCAGGTCGTCAGGTTTAGAGACAAATGCCTTAATTCACCGAGTCCGAATTCCTTGTTTCAAACTTTATTTCGGTTACCAGAACACACTCTTTCCTTTTGTCTCCAGACTTGCACACACGGTGTTCTCACAGTCTGGGTTCGGTTCTTGTTGGTTTTCAGGCAGTTCTCACACTGTAGCCTAGGCTGGCTGGAACTCACTGCGTAGACAAGGGCTGACCTCAGACTAGCAGCTGTCCTTGATCCTCAGGTTTGGTCAGCAGCCATCTGTAACCCATTCTTCCTGCCGTCTGTCCGTCCGTCCGTAACTGCTAGCCTAATCTGGCCTGTCATCCTCCATATTTAGTCTAAACACCATTTCCTCTGACAGGGCTTAGTACCTCTGATCCTCTCTTCCCTCAACGCCTGCCTTGTCAGGGGTCAGGCTCTCTTCTGATATATTCCCATAGTATCCTGTACATTGTAGTGAGCTACTGAACTATAGTTATGATATCTTGTGAAAGTATTCCTAAAATACTTGAATAGCTAAAACTTATCTTGGGTCAACTGGTCTCTGGTCACTTAGACCAGCCATAAATTCCTAGAGCAAACTGGTCTCTGGACCAGCCATAAATTCCTAAACAATGTGTCCCTGACCTAAAGGTTATGGGAACCACCTGACCACTTAATTGCTATCTCTCTGCTTCTGTAAACAAGGCTTGCTTGCTGCAGATGTCCAGAGTTGCCTTTCTGTATACATCTCAATTGCAGTTTTTGCCTTTAAAAACTGGAACAAACTGCAGGTCAGGCTGCTTCCCACTACTCTGCCTGGGACAGCCCTGCTGGTGGTAAATAAGGACTCCATATAAGTCTTAATCGGGCATCTCTGGAGTTTTTCTCTTCAGGTACCCAAAACAACATCACTTACTGTAGCTGGAGACACTGTATATAACTAACTGCCAGGTGTCTTGTTTACAGTCCCTTTTAGACAAAGCTTGAGGAAGGAGTACCTATTCATGTCTTTCCTGTTCACTACTGGACAGCACATTTCCTACGTATATTTGCTCAGTGAACCAGTGAATAAATGAATGAATGAATCTATTGTCTATTTTGTTCATTTGGGTTCTTTGCTTGTTTGTTTTTTGGACAGGGTTTCTCTGTGTAGCCCTGGTACTCATTCTTAACTGTATATAATCTTTCTTTCTAACAAGATTGTAACTTCCAAGGGTCAAGGACTCTTACATTTCTATGACACAATATTTAGCACTTCTATATGGGTAAGTATCTAAGAAATATCCATTTGTTAAGTATGTATCATGTGTTCACATGTTTAGAATGAAGAATGAAGACTAGACAGATATGACCTTAATCATAAAGAAAACCCTGATGTGTTAGGGTTTTCTTTTTTTCTTAGACAGGGTCTCACTATGTAGCCTTGGCTGGCTTGGAACTTCTTATGTAGACCACACTGCCCTCAAATCATGGGGATCTACCTGCCTCTGACTTCCAAGTGCTGGGATTAAAGTCACGCACCACAATGCTCAGCCTCTGAGCCTCCAGTGTATCAATTTCTTTCTTTCTTTATTTACTTATTTGGTTTTTCAAGACAGGGTTTCTCTGTGTAGTTCTGGTGCCTGTCCTGGATCTCGCTCTGTAGACCAGGCTGGCCTCGAACTCACGGAGATCCACCTGGCTTTGCCTCCCGAGTGCTGGGATTAAAGGCGTGCGCCACCGCAGCCCCATAGTGTATCAATTTCTTAGTAAAAGATTGCTGTATTTCCAATTGCTAAAAAGTTGAAGAAAGGGCTGGAGAGATAGCTCGGCAGTTAAGAGCATTGGCTGTTCTTCCAGCGATCCTGAGTTCAATTCCCAGCAACCGCATGGTGGCTCACAACCATCTGTAATGAGATCTGGTGCCCTCTTCTGGCCTGCAGGCATACAGACAGACAGAACACTGTATACATAAATAAATACATCTTATTTATTTATTTACTTAATTTATTTATTTATTTTGGTTTTACAAGACAGGGTTTCTCTGTAGCTTTGGAGTCTGTCCTGGAACTCACTCTATAGACCAGGCTGGCCTTGAACTCACAGAGATCCGCCTGCCTCTGCCTCCCGAGTGCTGGGATTAAAGGTGTATGCCACTGCTGCCCGGCTGGAGTGCATTTTTAAATTATTGAATGATGGAGGAGAGCCCAGCCCATTGTGGGTGGTGACATCCCTGGGCTGGTGGTCCTGGGTTCTATAAGAAAGCAGATTTAGCAAGCCACAAAGAGTAAGCCAGTAAGCAGCACCCCTCCACAGCCTCTGCATCAGTTCCTGCTTCCAGGTTCCTGCCCTATTAGAGTTCCTGTCCTGACTTCCTTTGTTGATGAACAGTGATGTGGAAGTGTAAGCTAAATAAACCCTTATCTCCTCAACTTGCTTTTGGTCATGGTGTTTCATCACAGTTGGTAACCCTAACTACATCAGTCTCCAACATGAAAAAAGAGAGGAGAGAATAAATGAAACTAAATAATTCCTAGGGCCCAGTGTCTGGTCAGGGAGTAACTAGCTATCTGCTGTGGATGACTGATTGATAAAAAAAATGCTGATTGGCCAGTAGCCAGGCAGGAAGTATAGGCGGGGACAAAGAGAGAGGAGAAGTCTGGGAAGTGGAAGGCTGAGGCAGAGAGACACTGCCAGCCACTGCCATGAAAAGCGAGATGTAAGGTACCGGTAAGCCACGAGCCATGCGGCAACGTATAGACTAATAGATATAGGTTAATTTGAGATATAGGAACTAGATAGCAAGAAGCCTGAGCCATTAGGCCAAACAGTTTAAATAATATAAGCGTCTGTGTGTTTATTTTGTAAGTGGGCTGCGGAACTGCCGGGGCTTGGCGGGAGCTGGAGAGAAACTCTCCGGCTACAGCTATCTTTTGGGCAATTTGTGTGGAGCATCACCCTCATCCTAAGAGTCTTATAACCAGAGACATTAACAAGGAAAAAGCACAATATGCTTGTCTAACCATGCTTTATATAATATAGGAGACTTACAATGGAGATCCAAAGACACAGGGGGTCACTAGGGGTGCAGCTCAGTTGGTAGAGTCTTCTGCCTAACATGCAAAAGGCTTTGGTTTGATCCCCAGCACCACATGAACATTATGGTGTGTGGTAGCACACACTTGTAATTCCAGCACTCAGGAGGTGGAGACGGGGGTGGGGGGTGCTGGGGGGGTCGGGGTTCAGAAGATGAAGGTTATCTTTCGTAACTTAGCAAGTTTGAGGACAGCCTGGGATACATGAGACCCTGTCTCAAGAAACAACCAACAATGAATAAACAAAACCTGTCAAAAGGCAAAGACAGGAGGGCAAATGTCTCAGTCTCAAAGAAGCAAAACAAGACAAAAGACAAAATAAAGAACCTCAACAGATACTCAGAACACCAAAGCATGACCCTGTGGGGTATTATTTTCTAAGTACTAGTCATAAAGGTCAGATTAAAGAGTATCTATTCCTCTTGTTACAGAAAAATCATTCTTAAAAAGAAAAACTATGATTCATACAGATATAATTAATACGTGCCACACTCAGGATGCAGCTCAGTGTTGGAGCACTCATTCAGCATGTAGTAGGCCACGGGTTTGACTCTCAGTACCTTAAGAAAAAAAATTACTGGGTGGGTGGTGGCGCACGCCTTTAATCTCAGTCCTTGGGAGGCAGAGGCAGGCGGATTTCTGCGAGTTCAAGGCCAGGCTGGTCTACAGAGCGAGATCCAGGACAGGCAGACACAGAGAAACCCTGTCTTGAAAAAAAAAAAAAAGAAAGAAAAGAAAGAAAGAAAGAAAAAGAAGAAAAGGAAAAAAATGAACATGTGCTAAAGATTAACTGGTGAGGGAGCAGTAAAATAATACAACCGACTCTAAGGTAACCATCAAAGCTGGCACCCGGACAGACGAACGACAGCTAACCTGTCTAATGGATGCCACGGTGCCATCTGGGTGAGGAGAGAGGGAGCAGCATGTTCTAGGGCCCATTCTCATCTGCGTTTCTATAGGTAAGAATTTTTGCACAGTTTTGCAGCTGGACCATGTCCAACAAGCAAAGACAGTGTAAGAGGGGAAGACCTGATGGCATGGTGCCTGTCTACTGTGGCCTGTTTCAATATTTTCCCAATATCAATCTTTTGCTCACTGAAAAGTAATCTTAAAAACACATTTAAAATTGTTTTTCTCTCACAACTTTGCCTGACACAGATAGACCCTTAACTTGCCTTCTGACACAGAGCTTCAATATGTGACCTCTCAGTGCGGTTCTGAAAAGGCTTAAGAAAACGAAGGGCTTGGGCAGATTACGTTAACCACATGTGGGTGAGGCCTCTGGGTGCCTCACATAACACCATGAAGCAGAATAAAACCTCATTCTAGACAGCCACCTGCATGCTCTAAAAGCCAATCTGTTTGTCCTTTTTGAAAAATTTTAAAAGGTTTACTTACTTATGTGTATCTGTGTTTTGCCTGAATATATGTCCGTGCCTTGTGTACATGCCTGGTGCCTGGGGAGGTCAGAAGGGGATTCTTGGAACTGGAGTTAGAGGTAATTGGGAGACACCATGTGGGTATTGGGAATCGAACCTGGGTCCTCTGCAAGAGCAGTCACTGCTCTTAACCATTGAGCGTTCTTCAGCTCCTGCGATTTGCCTTTTCTAGTCAACATTATGTTTTTGACATTTTGGATCTGGTATTATGTTTGTTACAAAACACTGGTGGATGAGTAGGAGGTGTATCTCAGGTGCAGAGAGCTTGCCTAGCGTGTGCAAGGCCCTGGGTTCATCCTTAGCAACAATGGGGTTGGGGGGAGATGACTCAGAATAAGTGAATAAGCTCTTTGCTGCATCTTTCTGTGTTGCTGTAATGGTGCACACGAGTGTCCTATCTGATGCTGTCATGCTCCCAAGAGCATGAACAATGCCAAATAGAAAGGCAAATGTCAAACTGACTGGGCCGTGCTCCAAAGTCACATTAGACACTGTGATGATGAGGCACAGTCACACTGGTGGGTCTGAGATCATCGAGGCTCACAGAGTTGGGGAAATTGCTATGAGCCTCGCAGCAAGGCTGAACAAATGTGGAGTGATTCAGATCCCTGGGAAAACGGCAGAAAAACCCATGCCCATCCTTCAGTTTGGCTGCACTGTGGTCTATACCTCAGCTGGAGTTACAGACCACAGGGAGACACAGGGGGGAAATCTTGGGGTTCATTGTTCAGGAATGTAAAACAAACGTTCAAATAAAACTCATCAGTGTGGAGGAAGGGAAGGAGGAGGAGGAGGAGATGGAGGGGAAGAGGGAAGAAAGGAAAGGAGGAAATAAGTGTTTGGTTGGTACCAAGAGTAGGGATCGGTTATATGAGTATGGTTCATTATTAATTATTATAAAAGTCCCAGCTATCTATCCATAGAAACTACATACACAATCAAGCTCAGAGGTGATCAACACATGGCAGCAAATTTAGTAATTAAGAAAAAAAATTCCTAAGAAAGGTAATATTATTTAAGTGAAGAGAAGCCTCATTTGTGACAATTTAAAAAAAATGGAGCCATCATCAGCTACACTGGGAATCTGAGGCCAGCCTAGGATACATTGAGAGTTCCAGGACATTCAGGGTGACACAGTGAGACCCTGTCAAAAAGACAAACAAAACAAAACAAAATACCAAACGAACCAACCAAACTAGCAAAACATAGGGTTTCATTACATGGCCCAGGCTCCACTCAAACTCATATCCTCTCACCTTAGCCTTCCAAGAGCTTAAGATTATAGGTGAGGCTGAAAATCATGAGTTTAGCAATCTGGGATTGTACTTGGATTGTGTTATATACAACCTCTTCTACTAATCTACTTGGCAACCTAGCTCCTACAATCTTCCTGAACAATAGTATGTTTCTCTGCCCCTAATGACAATTAAATTTACACTATTTCCATTCAAATAATATTCCCAATCTATCCTGGTCTATGTCAGGGGCATGATCTAACCTGATCTGGTTTGGGACACATGTGCAATAAGACAAAACTATGTCTTCATGTAAACTTTTGAGGAAAAAAAGTCTCTTCATCATCTTATGTCTATGAATAAAACCTGATACATTATGGGTAAGGCCATGCACAGTAGAAAATGAGTATAAGACCTATAACCTATCAGTCAGAACAGAGAACTGCCTCATTACACCCATCAGCAAGTAAATTCTTTCTCTGGACTTTTATACAAGGATGTCCTTGAGTGTCTCCCACTGATCCACTGTAGTGCCTTCTAACTTTTTTGTGATGCTTTAAATAAATTCTCCATGCTGCTTGGCAATCTGTGTGGGCTTTATTTCAGTTCCTAGAATGAGAATCTGGAAAACTCTCCTGCCCAGCCTTCAGCCACCACATCCAGCTCCTCTTTCCCTTCTCTGTAACACTGGGGTTGAATTAAGAGACACTTTCTCAATTTTTAAACATTTTCTTTTGGGGATATACTTTTGTTTGTTTGTGGATTTTTTTTTTTTTTTTTTTTTTTTTTTTTTTTTTTTTTTTTAGACAGATTCTCATTATATAGCCTAGGCTGAACTGGAACTCATTATATAGGCCAGACTGGCCTCAAACTCAGAGAGATCCACCTGCCTCTGCCTCCCAACGAAAGGTGTGCACCACTACACCCAGCTTGGGTACACCCCAAAGGTCTCAACTTTTTCTCTAGATTATTAGAGATTCAAAAATAACTAATCTTGTGACTATGGCCAACTGAAAAGATCGGCAAATCCAATTCCTTAAAAGAATCAAAACTATGAAGATGGACAAGTTTATTCTAAGCAGTCATCTGTGTTCTGAAAACAGACCAGAGGAACAAAAATCTGAGACTTCATGCCTAAAGAACTGCTGGGCTCCTGCTGAGTCTGAGGAGTGGAGATGTTCTGACCTGGGCCTATTCCCATCCTACCTCACCACAACTCAGTGTGTAAAGGTTCTGGTAGAGGCAGGCAAATCTCTGAGTTCAAGGACAGTCAGGGCTACACAGAGAAACCCTATCTCGAGGGAAAAAAAAAAAAAAGAATAGGCAGCTCTTTTGCAGTTGAAGGAAGTACAACTTAGAAGGAAGGACCATGTCCATACTTGGTGACTGTCAATCAATGTGACTTCTCACAGGCAGGTCACCAAAAAGGAGGTCAAAGGGCTGGATCTACTAGCCTGAGGCTACAGTTATGGTGGGTCCATACACTGCTGAGGGTGAACATTTGTAAAGAAATCCCATGCCCTGTGTGATGCCCCTATACAATACTGATCCGAAAAGCTTTTTATTCAGGGTCCAATTTAGGAAATTAAATGGGGGAAATGGAACATCAAACATTATAAAATTCCTTAGAAATCAGAAGAGAGACTGAGGAGGTAGTTCAGAAATAGAGGACATGCTTAGCGCACACAATGACCTGGATTCAGTCCTCAGCACATGTGGTGCTCGCACAAGACTGCAGCATCTGTCTTGGTCATGTTCTCCCTTCCCCCGCCCCCTCCCACTTGCTGTGGGGAAGCAGCAGGTATTAGTACATGCATGGTTTTAGTCAGTTGCTGCCTCTCCCGTTGGACTAACACAGTCTTATGGAGAGGAGCTGAGGGAGGATGAAAGTCAGTAACTGGACCTCCAATTAATCTAACAGCTTGTGACTAGAAGGCCAGGTAAGAAAGCCTGGAAGCAGCCGGGTGGCGGCGGCAGCGGCGGCGGCGGCGGCGGCGGCGGCGGCGGCGGCGGCGCACGCCTTTAATCCCAGCATTTAGGAGGCAGAGGCAGGCGGATCTCTGTGAGTTCGAGGCCAGCCTGGTCTACAGAGCGAGATCCAGGAAAGGCGCAAAGCTACACAGAGAAACCCTGTCTCGAAAAACCAAAAAAAAAAAAAAAAAAAAGAAAGCCTGGAAGCAAATCTTTGAGTCTTTTCCTGAGACCACAGCCTAGTAGGCAGTTTGACTGCAGAGATCTTTAATGGAGGTATCCAGCTAGCTGTACTCCTAGATTCCTGACCCAACTTTGTGGAATAAATGTTGATTTGTTTGTTTTTAGTTTTGTTTTGGCTTTTGAGACAGAGTTTCTCCGTGTATCCTGGAATTCACTCTGTAGACCAGACTGGCCTCAAACTCACAGAGATTCACCTGCCTCTGTCTCCCTAGTGCTGGGATTAAAGGTGTGTGCCAACTCCCAGAAAAATGTTCATGTTTTAAGACACCAAGTTTGAGGGTGATTTGTATGCAGTAATAGACACAACACAATGACCAATCTTTAAAGATTATTCCCTTTTGTTTTTTGTGATGCTGGATATCAAAACCAGGGCTTGCCCATACTAGTCAAACCTTTTAAGAGTTTTTCAAGTTCACTTTATTTTATTTTATTTTTTTTGGTTTTTTCGAGACAGGGTTTCTCTGTGTAGCTTTGCGCCTTTCCTGGAACTCACTTGGTAGCCCAGGCTGGCCTCGAACTCACAGAGATCCGCCTGGCTCTGCCTCCTGAGTGCTGGGATAAAAGGTGTGCGTCACCACTGCCCGGCCAACTTCACTTTTTTTGAACTGTGTTTCCAAAGGCAGACTGATATTAATAGAGAACATATACTTAGGAGACAGAGAGAGGCAGGCAGATCTCTGTGAATTTGAGGCCAGCCTGGTCTACAGAGTGAGTTCCAGGACAGCCAGCTACAGAGTGAGAACCTGTCTAGTCTTGAAAAAAAAAATATGGAACATAAATTGGCAATCTTTTTTTTTGTTTGTTTGTTTTTTTCGAGACAGAGTTTCTCTGTGTAGTTTTGGTGCCTGTCCTGGATCTCGTTCTGTAGACCAGGCTGGCCTCGAACTCACAGAGATCTGCCTGGCTCTGCCTCCCGAGTGCTGGGATTAAAGGCGTGTGCCAGACTTTGGATTTTTAAGGTCAAATTCTAGATTCCATTAGTCTACATTCCAAGCAAAAAGTAGGCTAGTGAAACCCGAATTTTACTAGCAGAAGTAACAGAAGAAGTGAAAATACTTTTATGAATATCATGGGAATATGAACTTATTAAAGTCTGAAGATCAGTCTTGCATTAGGAGCTATGGGAGAGAAAATTACAGTATGAAATGATCAGATTCCTTAAGGGAAAGATTCACTTTCACTGAAGGCAACTGTGGAGATTTCCGGTCCAACAGGAGGCAACCCTGCACTTTAAGATCCTACAGCTGACCTCCTGTGGATTTCACTACCACCTTCACCCCGCCCTTTTGTCCTTCCTTCCATGGATCTTGAAGGCATTTCCTAGCAAAGAGCCAGCACATTCAACTTCTACTTAGAGCATGCTTTCCAGAGAGGGCACCCCTGACAGAGGATATTTTTCCTAGAGGCAGGAAGATTACTGTGACTTTGAGGCCAGCCTGGTCTACACAGTGAGTCACAGGACAGCCAGGGCTACACAGTGAGACCCTGCTTCCAAAAACAAGACCAAACAAACAAAAACACTTAATTTTCTGGGGCTGTGGAGATGGCTCAGCAGTAAGGAGACTTGATACTCTTCTGGAGGACGGCAGTTTGGTTCCCAGCATCCACATCAGATGGCTCACAACCGTCTGTAACTCTAGCTCCAGAGGATCCAATACATAAAACAAAAATAAAAAAACCTTTAAAACAAAATTTTTTCCTAAATGCTCAATTTGGCCAATACTGTACACTTAAGCATGAATTCAGAATTGTATTACATCATTTTTTTTCAGCTACGGTACTAAGTTCATGCAATAATAAAAGATAATGTAAAATCTTTTATAATAATAATTTATGATAATGTATAAAGCAAATCCATGCAGACAGAAAGTAGATTAGTGGTTGCCAGGAGCTGGAAAACATACTTGCTAATAGGTAGAGAATGATAAAAAAAATTATGCACTCAGAAAATGTGGATAGTGACAGCATTTGAATATTCTAAAAGTTGCTAGATTGTATAGTATGTAGAATTGGTGCTGGAGAGCTGGCTCAGCAGTAAAAAGCATTTGTTGATCTTGCAGAGGACTTGGATTTGGTTCCCAGCACCCACATGGTGGTTCACAACCTCCTCCAATGCCCTCATCTGACCTTCAAGGGCATCTGTATGCATCTGGTGTATGTACATACATGCAGGCAAGACACTCAAACATAAAGTAAGTGTTGGATTTTGATATGTGAATTATATCTCCATTAATAATGAAACACATTATCGTTAGGATTTTCTGTTAGAGACAAGGTCTCATTTTATAGCTCTCAATTGCTTCAAACTTGCAATCGTCCTGCTTCAGCTTCCAGAGTGTGCCACCGTGCTCAGCTCTCTAGCACACATGTCATTTTTCTTTTTTCCTACTTTTTGTTTTTTTGGTGTGGGCATGTATGTGTGTTGGTGGCCCAAGGTTGATGTTAGGAATTGTCCTTAATTTCTTTTTAACCTTATTCATGGAAAGACGATCTCTCAACCAAAGTTTGCTCTGGGGATCCTGTCTTTCCTGCTAAGCCTACCTGGCATTTCTGTGAGTTCTGGGGATCTGAACACCGGTCCTCACACTTACATGGCAAGTACTTTAACCACTGAACCATTTCCTCCCAGCTGGTAGCGTATAATTTTTTGACATAGCTCTTACGAATAATATACGACCGACATTTGTCAAGTACCTTGTAGGCCAGGTCTAATCTAGAGGTTCTGGGAGGCAGAGAAAAGCAAAGCCAGCAGTAATTCATGGTCCTTCACTGTGTCACAGACTAGTGGAGAGACAGGTGTGGTTTTTGTCTCCTATGTGATTGTGCTATTTCTTTAGAACATATGTTTGGGTCTGCATTTGTGTCATTAGGAACAATTATCACTGCCATGAAAATGTATTTATTCAGCATCAAATTATCTCTGATGCATGGAGTGCTGTCTTGAGCGGGTTGGACATACTTTAATTCCTTCTCCGGAGTAATTTGCAGTCTGAAAGAGACGACGACACAGGAAGTCAAATGAAGTCATTTTAATTTTAAAAAAAACCATTTAGTGACTGAGTGTATAAACATATCAGATTAAATGTTTGTTTATTAGAGATGCTTGAGTGACTGACACAATACACGTCACAGTGATTTACAGTAGGCTGAGGTGAGAAGTGTTGACACGTGCCTTTCGTTAAGTCTGGAAAACATTTATCTCTGGAACGGGTTAACTGAGGAGACAGGCTGCTCAGAGATCTACAGAGAGGGAAGAAAAGGGAATTCCAAACTCCCAGCAAACGTAGAAAAAAAGAATTAGGTATTTGGTCTCATTCGGCGACTTGTTCCTTTCCTTATTAGTTACTTAGTGATAACCTCCATTTCCACATTAGTGAAATGGAAATGACTACAGTAACTTTGAAAATAAAATCAAAGCCAGCAGTGGTGGCCCACACATTTAATCTCAGCACTCACAAGGAAGAGGCAGGTGCATCTCTGTGTGTTCGAAGCCAGCCCGGTTTACATAATGAGTTCCAGGATAGCCAGGTCTATGTAGAGGCACCCTGATACAAAACAAAACAACAAAACACAAGAAAATTAAATCATATAAAGGAACAAATCATGTAATGCATGGTATAAATCAAGTTAAGCATCACACAAATGATAGCAATCCTTAGTGTTAAGAGAAAATCTAGAAGGGGGGAAAATAAGTGAAAATATACCTGAACTCCTCCATTCAGTTTTTGAACTGCTGGGACCTAGAACTCATTTTAAGGAGAAAAGGGAGCCTCACATCAAAAGAGCCCAAACCAAGTTTCTTCTCTTTGAATTTTAGACCTAAGCTATAGACTATCTTTATTTTCTACCATCAATTTTATTCTATTGGAACATTTCCTTTTTCTTTTTTTTTTCTTCTGATTTTTTGAGACAGGGTTTCTCTGTGTAGTTTTGGTGTCTGTCCTGGATCTGTAGACCAGGCTGGCCTCGAACTCACAGAGATCCGCCTGGCTCTGCCTCCCGAGTGCTGGGATTAAAGACCTGCGCCACCATCACATTTCCTTTTTCTATTTTCATTCATCTGACCACTAAGAGATCAGGTCCTGCCAGAAGGTATTTGTAAAGTGATAACATTCTTCTAGCCCTTTCCTGAGGTTTTTCAAAGGAAGTGAAAATGTTTGGATGTGCTTGCTACCAGGGTCTCCAGTTCGTTTGATGGCTGCCCATTCGATGGTCGGTACTCATTTTTCAGCTATTCAATTTTGTTTGTTTGGTTGGTTTTTCAAGACAGAGTTCTCTGTGTAACCTTGGCTGTCCTGGAACTCTCTCTGTAGACCAGGCTGGCCTCCATCGCACAGAGATTAAAAGATTAACTCAGAGGGATTAAAAGCATGCATCACCACCGACCGGCTTCAACTACTCTGTAATTCTATACCAGTGTTAGTGCTCCGTCATTAGCTCTTGCTGTGATTTCTACAGCCGCCTAATTCAGAACAGTTTTTTAGGGTTTGTAGCTCCTGGAGATCCAAAATTATCCTAGAAACAAGCCTTGCTCAATCCAGTCCAGTTTATGAAAAAATGAGCTTAATGATTAAACTAAGAAATCAATACACATTCTAAACCATTTTTAACCAATCTGGAACGTGTATGTGTATATGTGTGTGTGTGTACATAAAAAGACTAAAGGTCCCTGGGCCAGCAGTCCAGAGAGAGCTTGTAACTCCAGTGCTTTCCTTAACTGGCTTAAAGACATCATATCCTCTAGGGTAGACTTCATATTCTCTAGGGACGAGTCCAGTGTTTTCCCAACCTATGGGTCACGACACCTTTGGGAGGCCAATCAAAACGAAAAACACAGATATTTACATTACAATTCGTAACAGTAGCAAAGTGACAGCTATTAAGTGGCAACAAAATAATGTTATGGTTAGGGGTCACCACAACATGAAGAACGGTATTACAGGGTCGCAGCTTTAGGAAGGTTGAGAACCACGGCTCTAGTTTCCCCACCTACAAAGACAAGGGTTAGGCTCGATGGTACCTGTCTCAGGGTAAGTTCCCAGCCTAAGACGCCGTGAGTACAACATGAGTAAAATCCCTCCTTGAGGTTGGGGCTGTAGAGCGCCAAAGTCAGAGCGCGCAGGCCGTGCCAGGGCGTGGGTTCGCGTCCCGGGGAGCCGAGGAGGACACCGGGGACTTGAGGGGAACTCACTGGATGTGAACTCTCCGGGTCCAGGCGGCGGGGGCGGCCGCGGAACACCAACGGGCGTTAATGTCTGTAAACTCCTTACCTAGACTAGCAACCCATCACGTGTCCCCGCCACTTCTCACCGACCTTGGGGGTCCACGGGATCCGGTCTAAACTTCAAAACCCCGCCCTCCGGAGGGGGCGGAGCCGGGTTTAGTCCTGCGCTTGCGTAGTGTGGTTCTAGGGCTAAGGTCGAGCCGCCCGCCGGCCCCTCGCGGTTCATCGAATCCCGCGAGATCTCAAGCGGGTGGACGCGCAGGGGGTCAGTGCATCCGGGCATCGGAAAGCTGCTGGAAGTCTGCGGGGGAGACAGCTCCGAACCGGGGTGACCTGCGGGCGTCCTCGCCGAGCTCCGGGAGACACCGGCGGTATAGCCTGGGACTCTAGACTAGGGAGTGCCCGATAAGCCGGTGCTCTTCGCTTTTAAGAGTTGTTAGGGTAAACGGCATGCAGTTGGGCATGGTTGTTTGAGGTGCCTCAGATTTGACCATCTTTTGAGCGCCTACTGTGTGCCACGCATGAGGGATATACTTAAATCATGAAAAAAAGAAAAAAAAAAAAAAGAAAAAGCTCTTGGTGCTGAGGATCTAGCCAGTCGGCTTGAAATTCTGGCCAGCCGATGAGTAATTTCTGTGAGAGGGGTTGGTAGTCGGAGCTACAGAGGAAGATTGGTTTCCGAGGGAGGGAAGAACCGTGCAGGAATTCTCACACGATGGCAGAGAGGGCAAAGGGAAGGTCACCTGGGTCCTCTGTGGCAGAATGGTTGAACAAAATCCGGCTAAACACAAGGCATATTTTACTAAAAGGTGTCGGGCCCGGGTTCGAGTCCACAGCGTCGTGTTAGGACGCTCATGTTGTAAAATGGTGTGTTAGAATGGTTTCAAGGGTGAGTGCCGAGTTGTGCGACCTTGGGCAAGTCATTCAGCCTCCTTATAGCTTCTGGCAGAGGAGACGACATTTGCAACTTCATCGTGGTGGTGTTTGAGGAGGGAGTTGTATCTAAGCAAGCAAATTAATAATTTATTGTTTTCTGAACTGGGGATTGAATCCAGGGCCCCTTTGCCCCCCATGCAAGCTAAGCAAGTGTTTTTTTACTACTGGGCTGTATCTCCAGTTTGTTTTTTGAGACAGGGTCTCACGAATTTGCCCAGGCTGGCCTTGAACTTGCCATCCCAAGTCTACCCAATAACTGGGATTACAAATGTACACTTACCATGTCCAGAGCAAGCAAAACTCACTCACCCGGTTTTGGGGCACCTGGAAACATTCAGGAACTAAGCTGAGAGAAGACTTTTCCAAGGTCCCACTTGGTGGGAAACAGAACGTGTTCTCTGCTCTTGTGAATTGAGTAAGCTTTTCCTGACATTGGGTGGCTACGTAGACACTCAAGACATTTTTTTATGACTAACCAGATCTTTTGGTGGTATTATTTTGGAACAGTAACACCAGTTACAAACCCACTTAATTTAACAGACAAATAGGATTTGCTGAGGTTTACCCTGCCCACCTCCACCTCATCTGTGATGACTTTTCACCCACCGTCCTTCAGATCTTGAATTTGGTCTGTTTTATTTTAGATGGAAATTTGTGAGTAAATCAAAGTTTCTTGTATAATTTGAGTGTGTTGATTGTTATGCTGTTGAGAGAGATTGCAGTTATCCATTAATTACTTGTATTTGGCACGTGAAGGTTTCTGATTTAAAACAAAAAGAAGTAACTATAGTAGCACCCTTTTCATGATGACAAGTAGTGTTTAGTCATTTCTGTTTGTGGTGCAGAGTTAGCAGAGTGGTCTGCATAAGTTTGGAGATACTTCACCACGGAGCTATGTGCCGAGTCATAGATTTTATTTTTTCTTTTGTAGATAGGATCTCCCATGTTGTCTAGGGGGCTTCAACTTGAGATCCTCAGGCCTCAGCCTCTGGAGTCCTGGGATTACAGGACTATGCTGGCTATATTATACTGGGTTATGTTGTGTTTTGTTTTGTTTTTTCAAGACAGGGTTTCTCTGTGTAGTTTTGGTGCTTGTCCTGGATCTTGTTCTGTAGACCAGACTGGCCTTGAACTCACAGAGATCCGCCTGGCTCTGCCTCCCGAGTGCTGGGATTAAAGGCGTGCGCCACCACTGCCCGGCTGTTATGTTGTTTTTTTGAGACAGGGTCTCTTGTAGTCCAGTCTGACCTTGAATTTATGTAGCCTGGCTGGCTTTGAACTCAGTTCTCTTGCCTCTCCCTCCCAGGTGCTGGGATTACAGGTGGGAGGTATCACCGTAGGCTCTATTACGCATATTTTAGACAAATAAAGCATAATGCTGAAAGTAGAGAACAATAGGAAACTTGACTGTGTGATGGTTAACACTGATGGTCAACTTGACAGGATCCAGAGTCCTGAGTAGACAAGCTTCAAGACATCCCTGTGAGGAATTAGCTGAGTTGAAGCTAATTGAGGTAGGAAGACTCCCCTAAGGTTGGCACCATGTCCTGTGTTTGGGTCCTGGACTGAAAAAAAAGGACAAAGCTAGTTGGACACCAACATTCACTGTCCTCTGGTTCTTGACTGTGGGTGTCTTGGGACCAGCTGCCTCAAGCGCCTGCTATGACTTCTCCACAATGGACTGTGCCCTTGAACCGGGAGGCAGAATAAACCCTTTCTCCCTCAAGACTTCTTCTGTCAGGGTATTCCATCACAGCAACAGGAAAAGACACTGGGACAACTTGGAAACACTCCTTTGAAAATTCAGCCATCACAGTACGCTTAATAACCAAGGACAGTCTGACCAACTGTGTTGGAGTAAACTTTCTTTTTAATTTTTATGTGATTCCTATACATGGTGATTCCGTAGAAAATGTGCCTGGCTGGGTGTGATGAAAGGTACTTGTAGTCACAGATAGTTAGAGGTGGGGACAAGGGAAGCGCTGAACTCAACTCTGGAATTTGAGCACCTAGCAGCCCCATTTCAAAAAAAAAGTTCCCCAGGGACTAAATGATATGATGAAATAAGATAGCACCACCTTGAAAGATTCCTGCTTCAACCCCCACTCCCCTCCCCCCCCAAAAAAAGACTGAAGCACTTGCCTCCCGTGTGCCAGGATCTGGGTGCAATCCCTAGTAGTGGGGGGTGGGGGTGGGAAGGGAGAGAAATTGAATCTCTTCGGACCTCTAAATCTACCTGTCACCTTCAACTAAGAAACTAGGAGAAAAAGTCGCATAACACCGAGGAACCAGTCAGGACATTCTACAGACAAAGGAGTGAAGGAACAGAGCGACAAGGAGTGAGATACAAAGGAGCGAGAGACCCCAACAAAGGAATGAGAGACACCCCCCCCCAAAAAAAAAAAAAAAAAAAAAACGCAGTGTGTGAACCTTGAGTCCTGATTCTGGTCATCAGCTGTGAAAACATCCACTAGGCGTTTGGGCAGTTTGAGCACTAGATGTTGGGGTAATACGTTACCTGTGCTGCTGATTCTGTTAATAATGGCACAGTGCTTGTGTTGCTTATAACTGAAGGATTTTTGAGTGAAACAGGACAATAATGGGATTTGCTTTAAGGGAAAGCTGGAGATTATTTTATCCTGACAAAGTGTATCCCAAAGGAAGGAGTGAATTTGAGAGTAACTAGCCATTTCTGCCACCACTAGTGAGATTATCAGTATGCACATTAGAGAAACTAAAGGAATAGTGTGAGTTTCTGTGTTCATCATCCTATCTTACTGAATGTTACCAACATCAGACATTTAGTGCTTTTTTCTCTTTGAGTCCTGGGTTTCAGGCCTAGGACCTCATACATACCAGGAATGTGCTCTACCACTAAACTGTGTCTCCAGTCCTAAACATAGTTTTTAAAAAATGTGCTATGTATATGAGTGTTTGCCTGCATGTATGTGCATTAAGTGCATGTCTAGTGCCCAAGGAGGCCGGGAGAGGGTACTGGATCCTCTGGAACTGGAGTTATAAATAGTTGTGAGCCACCATGTAGATGTTAGGAACTGAACTCATGTCCTTTGCAAGAGCAGCAAGTGCTCTAATGGCTGAGCGAGCCATGTCTCCCGTTCTGACACTTTGGTGGAAGAAGAGGACTGACTCTTGGAAACTGTCCTCTGACCACCACATGGACAACACAGTATACATGCCTCCTCCCGACCCCCAAATAAAAATATAAAACACAACAACAACAAACAACTCCAAACCCATGAGAAAGAGAAAGCTAGAAGGTGAATCTCTGGGGCTCCGTTGGCAGCCAGCAGCTATGGATGAGCTGTATACCAATGAAGAGACTCTGTCTCACTAAACAAGGTGAATGACATCCAGGAAACAACACCCGAGGTTAAGCTCTGGCTCCCACATACATCTGTACACATGTACATCTACATAAAAACTCAGAACCACATACACAGCCCACATACACACCTGTACATATGTACATCTACATACATTCTCAGAACACATGCACAAAAGAACCTTCCAAAAATTGGTTGAATTACAGTTGGAGAGGGGTTTGTTGTTGTTGTTGTGTTTTTGCTTATTTGTTTGAGACAGGGTTTCTCTCTGTAGCCCTGGTTGTCCTGGAACTCACACTGTAGACCAGGCTGGCCTTGAACCTGGAGATCTGCCTACCTCTGCCTCCCAAGTGCTGGGATTAAAGGTGTGTACCATTATGTCCAACTAAACAGTTGTTTAAAAAATTTTTTTTTTAATTTATTTTGTGTGGGTGTCAGGGCTATGTGCATGCCATGGCACATGTGGAGATCAAAGGGTAACTTCTGGAAGTTATGTGGGTCCTGGAGATCAAATTCAGGCCATTAAGCTTGGCATCAGGAGCCTTTACCCACAGAGCCATCTTGCTGGCCCAAGCAGTTAAGTTTTTAGTTTGCTTTGTGATATTTGGGATCCCATCCTGGTTGTGCATGTTAGGCAAGTGCTTTACTGCTGAGCTGCGTGTCCAGTTCCTAGGTTACTACTTTTTATAGTTACAGCTTGACTAACTGCCTAATTCTGGAGGAACATGAAATGTTTTTTTTGTTGTTGTTGTATGTTTGTTTGTAATCAAGCCTTAGTAAGATCCTGATGGCATGAAGACAGATGTCTCAGAATCATCCAAGCCGTCCCCCCCGCCCCTTTCAATCTTCAGTGAACTTGATCCTGTTGGCCAAGAATTCTAACTGGACTTAGTTGTTTCTCTCCATATGTTTACGTTAGGAAGCAAACTGATGGGAGAGTATTATATAAGGTTTTAGTTTCTGCTCTTTTCAGTTCATGTGTTTTGGTGTTTGCCTGTGTGTATGTCTGTACACCACATGCCTGCAGTGCCTGAGGAGAACAGAAGAGGGCGTCAGATCCCCAGTACTGAAGTTGTGAGCTGCCAGGTGGTGCTGGGAACTGAACAACCTTGGGTCCTTGGAAGAGCAGCCAATGCTCTTAACCACTGAGCCATCTCTCCAGCTCTTTTTTAGATTTTAAATACAGTTTTTCCTCTCCATTTAGAAGCACAAATGGAGTTTTAAATTTTTCTTTCCTTGGTTTTTGGAGACAAGGTGTCTCTGTGTAACAGCCTTAGCTGTCCTGGAACTTGCTTTGTAGACCAGGCTGGCCTTGAACTCAGTTTTAAATTTTTTAATTGAATACTTCATATTATCTTTCTAATGATATATTTTTTTTATAATTATAGGAATTATTTTCTGTAGAAGTCTTGTGAGACCACCGCACAAATAGAGTGATGATTATACAAAGAGTGGTATTGAATTCCCGACCTGGTATGTATTCTGTGATAAAGGAACAATTGTGCTCTTTGGTAATTACTACTGGAAATGGAAAAATAAAAACTAACGTGATACCAGTGTGGTAAACTAAGGTAGTAAAGAAAATTAAGACATTAGTACATTTCAGATCTCTAAGTTTGAGTCCAACCTAGTCTATAGAGCAAGTTCCATGATAGCCAGGACTACACAGAGAAACCCTGTCCCCCCCAAAATAAATAAAAGTAAAAACCCAAAAAACTAGTAAATGTATTAGATTAAACTTCTTAATGTCATATTCAGTTTTCAGATGTTAACTTTTCAAGGCCATTTGAATTGTTATATTTGAAAGTTTATATTGAAAGTGTATATATAATTTTTTTTTTCCTTGTGGTAGGTATGACTGATTATTAACATTTGATTTTCTCTTTTATGTGACATACACCATCTTTTGTCGGTACTGATATCTGCCTGGTCATAGAAACACAGGCGTGGAAATAATCCGCGAAGTGTGGCCTTGTTTTGTTGCCCGCCTGCCGTGGTTTCTGCCCTCAGTTATGAACAGTTAGCGGAACACCTTTACAGGGATCCCACCTTGGAAATCTGATGGGTCTTGAAAAGAAGTTTGCTCTTGTTCAGCATAATTCAAGATGAATACACTTCAGTGCTAATTGCTTCTGCTTAAGCATTTTTCTTACAGCTCAAGATTTCTAGTTACTGTATAAAAACTATAAAAACAAAATAGTAAATGTCCATGTAAGCCTCTGCTTGTTTCTTAAAATGAAGATGGAAGATTATGTAAATTTATTTTGGCTTTTCTGTTACTTTGTAAATTTTAACTCCATAATTAAAAGAAAAAAGTTGAGTTCAATTTTTTTTTCTTTTTGGAGAACTTATTTTTATTTTATGTGTATAGGGGTTTTGCCCACATGTCTGTCTGTGTACCATGTACATACATGTACTGGAGGCCAGAAGAGGGCAATGGATCCCCTGGGACTGGAGTTAAAGATGTTAGGGGCTGTGTAGGTGTTGGGAATCAAACCTCAGATCCCTGGAAGATCAGCGGATGCTCCTCCCTGGTCCTCTTGCGGTCCCACCCCTGCCCCTAGCCTCCTATCCCCCTCACTCCCGTTTTTTAAAGAGAAGGTCTTACTATGTAGCCCTGGATGGCCTGGAACTCACCATATAGACTATGGTAGCCTCGATTCACTGCCTCTGCCTCTGCCTCCCGAGTGCTGAGATTAAAAGGGTGCACCACCACCTGACCACACAAGAGAGTGGGAGTTTTCATTTTCACAGTCTTCCTATCATTTTGAAACAGAATATTTTATTTACCTATAATCACTTTTTAAAAAACAAAATTAGTTTACAAGAGTATTTCTGATGATGATGATCAAGAATGATGAGAATTTTTTAAAAAACTATGCTGAGTTACTCTTGCTTGAATTAAAAGGGAGTACTTTAAATCCTAGGGTAACATTTAGAAAATAATAAGTGTATGAGAAAGTAACTTTCTTCTAGGCATGGTAGTGTGTACCTTTAATCCCAGCATGGGAGGCAGAGGCAAGTCCATCTCTCTTGAGTTGGAGAACTCAGCCAAGGCTACATAGTGAGACTGTCTAGGGGGGGAAAAAAAAGCAATGTTTTAACTTAATTTTTTCCTTGAAATTTTAGGGAAAAATGGTAATCCAGTGGCAGAGAATTTCAGGATGGAAGAAGTCAGTTTACCAGATAATATCAATGAAGGACAAGTTCGAGTCAGAACTCTCTATCTCTCTGTGGATCCCTACATGGTAAGAAACAGGGTGTTGATGAAAATAGTTCTGTTCTTGTATTTTGGTGTTGTTGCATCTGAATTTTATTATGCTTTCTGTAGGACTAATAAATATTTGAGAAATCATGCCTTTTGTTGTTATTGTTATTGTTCTTCCTCTTCTTCCTTCCTCCTCCTCCTCTTTCTTCTTCTTTTCTTCCTTCTTCTTCTTCTTCTTCTTCTTCTTCTTCTTCTTCTTCTTCTTCTTCTTCTTCTTCTTCTTCTTCTTCTTCTCTCCTCCTCCTCCTCCTTCTTCTTCTTTTCTTGACCGGGTTTCTCTGTATAGCCCTGACTGTTCTGGAACTTGCTTTGTAGACCAGGCTGGCCTTGAACTCTGGGATTAAAGACAAGCGCCACCACGCCCGGCTTAACACTGTCTTTTTAACACACTTACAGACATAATACTTGGTGTGAACAATCTCTCAGGTGGTTTTTCTTTTCTTTTTTTTGATGGTTAATTTTGAGCATATTTCCATGTGACTATTGGCCATTTGGATGTCTTCTTTGAAGAAAAATCTACCCAGAGTACATGAGCATCTTACAATTGAATCATTTGGGCCTGAAGAGATGGCTCAGCAGTTGAGAGCAATTCCTGTTCTTGCAGAGAACCCATATTCTATTCCCAACACCTACATGGTAGCTCACAGCTGTCTGTAACTCCAATTACATAGGGTTCAGTTCTCTCTTGTCAACTTTTCAGGCACCAGGCACACACATGGTGCACATACATACATACAGGCAGAGCATTCATTCACACACATGGTGCACATACATACATTACATACATGCAGAGCATTCATTCACGTTAAAAAATAAATCTGGGGAAAAAACAGAAAAATGTCTCAAGTTTCATGGAAAATTAAAAAAATTATCTGTTCTATTGAGTTTATTTTCTAAATATAAACCCTGGTACCTCATATTTGTTCTGTAAGAATTATCTCCTAGCCAGGACAGCCAGGGCTATTATACGGAGAAACCATGTCTTGAAAAAACAAAACAAAACAAAAATCTCCTATTTTTATGGGTTGTCTTTGCACTCTGTTGCAGTGACAATATACATCTTGCTGAAACACAAAAGTTGTTCATTTTGATAAGGTCCAGTGTACTACTTTTTCTTTTGTCACATATGTTTGGTCTCATATTTAAGGCTTTGCTTCACCCAGCATTATGAAGATTTAACCCTAACTTTTCTTCTAAGAGTTTTAATAGTTTTTTTTTTTTTTTTGGTTTTTCGAGACAGGGTTTCTCTGTGTAGCTTTGCGCCTTTCCTAGGACTCACTTGGTAGCCCAGGCTGGCCTCGAACTCACAGAGATCCGCCTGGCTCTGCCTCCCGAGTGCTGGGATTAAAGGCGTGCGCCACCACCGCCCGGCGAGTTTTAATAGTTTTAGCTTTAAAATTACATGTGTGGCCCATTTTGAGTTAGTATTTGTATGTGGTATGAGAAAGGGGTCTGTCTGTATTATAGTTCTCCAAGGAGATAGAAACTGGGAGACAGATACAGTTATAGAGACATAGATAGATGAGAGGGGATTTGTTAGGGCAGTCAGCTAACCTAATTATAGAGACCGAGAAGCCTGTAGCCTGGTTCAGTCTACGTCAGAAGGAGACTTGAGAAGCAGGGACACAGATAACGAAGGTCTTACTCTGAGGCCATTACTGGAGCCTGGGAGCCTGCTGCACTTGTCCGGTGGAAATGGGATTCCCAGAGACCAAAGGCCAAAGAACTTGCAGCTCTTGAGTCTAAGGGCAGAAGAAAGGTGTCCACTCCAGAGGAGGACTGGACTCTTCCGTATTCCACGTTTTGTTTTCTTCCTCCAGCTCCTGACACCTGACTAGATGGTGCCTTGTGGGCAGAGCTAGTCCACTGAGCCCACCAGTTCATGTCCACATTCCTCAGAAAACACCCTTACAGACATGCTCAGAGACATCTCAAGTAAGCATCTCAATCTAGTAAGACAGACATCTAAAATTAAGTCTTTTTCTTTCTTCCTTTTCTTTTTTTTCTGTAGTACTGGGGAGTGAACCTAGGCCTTTGATGTTAGGCAAGCACTCTACCATTGAACTACAACCCCACTGATACCCTAGATGTATCATCACAGGGTTCGGCTTCAGTCTTTTGCAGGTATATGTACAATTGTGTCAGTATCATTTATTGAAAAGACTGCTTTGCTCAGTACCTTTGTTGAAAATCAGCTGACCATGAGCTGGGCATGGTGGCTCATACCTGTACCCTAGCACTTGGAAAATGGAGGCAGGAAGGTTACTGCAAGTTTGTGGCTAGCCTGAGCTACAGTGAGACTTTGTCTAAAAAAATAAATAAGTTGTAAATCAGTTGATTGTAAGAGTTTACTTCTAGACTCAAGTTTTATCCCATTAGTATGTGTGTTATCCAAATGTGCCTTGCTGCCTTGATTATTATGACTGCAGTAAGTCTGGAAAGTAGCAGGCATGAATCTTCCAATTAATTCTGTGTTTGTTTGTTTGTTTTTTGTTGTATTTGAAAGGTTTGTTTATTTTGGTTTGGTTTTTCGAGATGGGGTTTTTCTGCATAGAATCCCTGGCTATCCTGGATCTTGCATTGTAGACTAGGCTGGCTTCAAACTTAGAGATCCGCCTGCCTCTTCCTCTCAAATGCTGGGACCAAAGGCGGTTGCCACTACCACCTACCAATTCTGTTTTTTTTTTTTTTGTTGTTGTTGTTTAAAATGTTTTACTATATTATTTGTGTGTGTGTGCATGTGAGTTGGCCCAGCTTGCAGGAGTCTAGTCTCTCCTTTTTCCATTTGAGTCCTGAGGACCAATCTTAGGTCGTCAGGCTTGTCAGCAAGCACCGTTACCTGCTGAGCCTTCCCACCAGCCTTCTAAAATAAGTTGGAGTGTTTGTCCTTTCCTCTTTGAGTTTGTAAACAGTTTGAATTAACTATAACCACTGAGCCATCTTTCCAGTCCCAGCTTATTTTTTAAATCAGTATGTGTATGCACATGCATATGCTGTGGCATACATGTGGAGGCCATAGGACAACTGTACAGTCAGTTCTCCCTTCCACCTTGATGTGGGTTCAGGGATCAAACTCGGGGTGTCAGGCTTTCATTGACTGGCTGGTAAGCAAACCCCCAGGAGCTGCTTGGCACCAGCCCCCCCACCCCCCCCCAGTGCTGAGATTGAAGACACACACTGCTGCACCCAACATGAATCTTTAAAGCGTCCGAAAGGAGAAGCTGGGCCCTGGATGGTTTCTTTCATGAATTCCACGCAGTTTTAAATTTTTTGAAGTTACATTTATGTGTATGTGGTTTTGTGCATGATTGCACGTGCTCCTGCATGACTGCCATGGCTCACATGTGGAGGCCAGAGGACAACTTCTGAGAGTTGGTTCTTTCCTCCTTCCATCTTGTGGGTCCTGGGGATTGAACTGAGGTTGCCAGATGGGCTTGGTGACAGGTGCCTTTACCTGCTGAACCATCTCAATGGTCTTATTTATGTGTCTTTCTTTATGCCAGTATCATACTATTTTAATTACCACAGTCTAATTAGAACAGATCTGAATTTCTTTTCAGTTGTATTTCTTTACTGGTAAGAGCTAGGCACATGGTTTCCCCAATTTTTGCAAAATAAAGAAAAAAAAATGAAAGGGATAGAGCGAGAGAGACTTACATGCTTTTCATCAGCTTCCCTTAATGAAGGCTTTCTTTTCTCAGCGCTGTAAGATGAATGAAGACACCGGAACTGATTATCTAGCACCCTGGCAGCTGTCTCAGGTGGCGGATGGTGGAGGTATTGGAATTATAGAAGAGAGCAAGCACATACATTTGGCTAAAGGCGATTTTGTGACTTCTTTTTATTGGCCCTGGCAAACTAAAGCAATTCTAGATGGGAATGGCCTTGAAAAGGTGATGTATAATATAAAACTTTCTGATTTTTCTTCCTTTATTCTCATTTCTGCATTCATATATTTTGTTAGAGAGGGAATAGCATTTTCTTTTAGATAGCTGCCGAAATGTGGAAAGCCTTTGTCTTTTTTACTGTTGGCTATCACACATCACCAGAGAACGCTGTCATCTCAAATCAAATGTGTAATATAAAGCTGAACTATAAGCATAAAAATATTTAATGCTAAGAACTAGAAATCCCCCTATATATGCTACAGTTTACTAAGAAACTCTAGCTACATGAGGAATATATTTACTTCATGATTAAAATTCATCTAATGTCAGAAATCCAGATTTCAGTCATGGAGCCATGGAAAATGACCAGTACTTGTTTTGACCTACAAAACCTTGCAACTTCATTTAATTTGAACTAAAATGATGTATCATAGGGAAGATTCCTTATTTCTTTTGAACTCACAGACCCACCTGCCTCTGCCTCTCCAGTGCTGGGATCCAAGACGAGTGCCACCACCTCCCGACTATATCTTATTTCTTTATACTCCAGTTTCTTTTCTTGACAAGGGCCCTCTACATAGCCCTGGCTGACCTGTCACTAGGTAGACCAGGCTGTCCTTGAAATCAAACGCCTTTAATCCCAGCACTGGGAAGGCAGAGGCAGGCAGATCTCTTTTAGTTCCAGGACAGGCTCCAAAGCTATACAGAGAAACCAAAAAAGCAAAAACAATCTTTTTGTGTGTGGATGTTTTGCCTGCATCTATGGCTATGCACTGATTGTATGCTTGATACTGGAGGAGGCCAGAAGAGAACGTCAGAGTCCCCTAGAACTGGAGTTACAGATGGTTGTAAGCCACTGTGCGGCTACTAAGAATCAAATTCTGGTCTTCTAGAAGAGCAGCCAGTTCTTTGAACTGCTGAGCCATCTCTCCAGCCCCCCAGAGAATGGTTCTTGTGAGCTCCTACCTCCCATGAAATGATGTTACTGGGCTCAGTCTTGTGCAGGTTTTTAGTAGATAATCATAGCTGCCCTGAGTTGGACTATAATGGCCATGCTGTACCTTGAAGACACGTCTCCACAAAATGTCACCCCTTCATATGGCTCTCACATTTTTTTTTTTTTTTTTTTTTTTTTTTTTTTGGTTTTTCGAGACAGGGTTCCTCTGTGTAGCTTTGCGCCTCTCCTGGAACTCACTTGGTAGCCCAGGCTGGCCTCGAACTCACAGAGATCCGCCTGGCTCTGCCTCCCGAGTGCTGGGATTAAAGGCGTGCGCCACCACCGCCCGGCGGCTCTCACATTCTTTCTGTTCCCTCTCCTTCCATGTTCTCTCACCTTTAGAGTGGGTGGGTGGTACAGAGGTCTCTTGTGGCTCAGCTTCAACAGTCACTTGTTCTCAGCACTTTGACCAACTGTGAGTCTAGGCTATCACTGCTGCCCACTGCAGAAAGAGCCCCCACTGACCAGAACTGACAGCCACATTAGTCTGTGGGCAGAGACGTTATTTAGAAAGCAATCTGACAGGCACCTCTTGTCCATTTAGCAGAGCAAATGCGATAGCTTCTCCATTAGGGCTGTGATCCCCTGGCCACAGGCTCTGTCCAGGTTTACAGATCCTGATGTGAACTCCTTCTTCAGAACTGGACCTCACATCTGCTCAGAAAGTAGCTGGTTATCTGGACGTACTTGCTCCTGTTGTACCAATGGGCACATTTCGCCTAGCAGATTGGTGGTGTTGCATACAGAGTCCACAGCTGAGTAAGACTGTTGATGACATTTCTTCCCCAGCAGTTGACAGGGCACCTCCAGCACTGTGAGGACCAGCCGGCAGAGAGGGGACTTCTAGCTCAGTTACAATGTGATGTCTCTGTGGCTTGCCACCTGAGCAGGTAGTTAAGATCTTACCACCTGGTTCTGGTAGGCAACCAACAGCCGTGACAATTACCATTATTGTTTTGAAGCCTCTGTTACCAACAATTGGAAGGGAAGTAGCCCACCCATGGGCTGGGATTTTAATTTCATAATCTATGGCTTCAGGGAGCAACTCATTTACCCATGTAGTGTCTCTGTTCAAACGAGTTGGAAATTAGGTAAATGTTTATTTTGTAATTGCTCAGAGATTTAAGAACCTTCTGACTTTGCCTGTGTTTCACTATTTAAACATTTTTTCTCTATTGAGAAAAAACATTGGGAATTAACAACAACAACAAAAAAAACAACCTTAGTTTATGTGAGAATTGTTAAAGTTGATTTTATTAATCTGAAGAGAATTTTGGATTGCTTTTTCCTTTTTCCTCTTCATTCATATAGATTGTCTGTGTGTGAGTATATGGGTGCACATCGGGGTTCATGCACATGTGGAGTTGGAGGACAACTTTGGGTGTCATCTTCAGGAGCGCTGTCTAGCCTCCTCTGACACCGCTTGAAGTTGAGCCAGATTGGATGGCCAGTGAGCACAGGGAGTCATTCTGCTCTCTGCCAGGGTTGGGAGTGCAGTGTTTATAAAGGGTTCAGGGGTCAAACTCAGATGCTCATGACTGCAAGGCAAGAGCTTTACTGAGGAGCCATCCCCTTAACCCTCACTGTTTTTACTGTGTACAAATGGGCTAGAATTATAACAAGACTAAGAAGAGTCTCCTGTGGACTACGAAACACACCACACAATCTGGGCGGCTTAACCAGTGGGGACTCACTTCCTATTCTAAAGGTTAAAACCCAAGATTGAGTTCTGGAAAATTCAGTTTCTGGTCAGGTCTCTCTTAGCTTGCAGAAAAATACTTTGTTGTTGTTGTTTTTTGAGATAGAGTTTCTCTGTGTAATAGTCCTGGCTGTCCTGGAACCCACTCTGTAGACCAGGCTGGCCTTGAACTCACAGAGGTCCACCTGCCTCTACCTCCTGAGTGCTGGGGTTAAAGGCCTGCCCCACCATGGCCCAGCAGGAAATGTGTTCTTGCTGTGTCATCCAGTAACCTTCCAGGCAGTGAGGAGTGCTGCATCTGTTCCTTCTTCTAAGGACATACATGTATTGGATTAGGTCCCCAACTTTATGACCTCATTTAGCCGCAAATATTACCTTAAAGGTCTTGATCTTGATACTTATAGGGATATAGAGATTGAGCATGTGAAGTTGGGTGTGGAATACTATCCAGTCTATAACTCTAACTTCTTAGCATAAAACTGTAATGTCAGTATTGTTTAAAATGTCCGCCTTTCGTTTCAGGTAGACCCACAACTTGTGGACGAACATCTTTCATATTTTCTTGGAGCTGTGGGTATGCCTGGTTTGACTTCCTTGATTGGGGTCCAGGAAAAAGGTCACATATCTGCGGGGTCTAATCAGACAATGGTTGTCAGTGGAGCAGCAGGGGCCTGCGGATCTTTGGCTGGCCAGGTAAAGTTTCCAAAAATTACTTAACTTTTTAAAATAGAAGGCATAAACAGGTCACAGAGTACATGCATATAATTTACAAAATAAAATCGAGGGCAGGTGACGTAGCTCAGTTGGTAGAGTACTCGCCCAACATGCATGAAGCTCCAGGTTTGATCCCTGGTACCACATAAAACACCTAGGTGTGGTGACACACAGCTGTAATCTCAGCACTTCCGAAGCAGAGCAGGAAGATCAGAAGTTCAAGGTCATCCTCTGCTACTTAGTGAGTTCAGGCCCAGCCTGGAGTATATAAAAGTTTGTCACAAAAAGTAATTAATTTTAGGGTTAGCCGTTTATAAGTTGCCCATAATCCAGCAAATAACCACACACCCAAGAACATGCAAGCAACACTGATTAAACATAATGGTTATTTTTTTCAAGACATAAAAGTAGAAGGGACCTGATGTGATGAAGGAGGGATTCCAGAGGAATGGGAGAGAAAGGGAATGTGGCTGACTGTGACCAAACTACAGGATATACATACATGAAATGGTCAAGGATAAGTTCGATCTTAATTAAGAAAAGATTCGTTATTTTTGTTTGATGTGTTTGTGTGAGCACATGCATGTATGTTCGTGTGTCATATCCCTTGGGACTGGAGTTACAGGTGGTTATGAGCCTCCTGATATTGGTGTTTCAAACCAAACCCAGGCCTTCTATAAGAGTACTGAGTGCTTTTAACCACTGAGCCATCCCTCCAGACCTCTTATTTTAAATTTTTACTATGTCATTATTTTGCACATTGTTGGCAGAAATGGTCTTATTACCTGTTTGATTCTGTTGATAACAATGTGAAAAAACAAAACAAAACATGTTTTTGTGTCTCTTTCTCTGTTAACTGGAATAGATGTAGCAAATGTTAGAGTAGTTCTGTCATCCATATAGGGGTGAAAACCATAGAGATCTGTCTGTAACTCCTTGACTTAAAAGACAAACAAGCAGGGTTAGAGAGATGGCTCAGTGGTTCAGAGCACTCGCTGTACTTGCAGAGAGCCCAGGTTCAGTTCTCAGCACCATAGAGTGGCTTAGAACTCTCTATAACTCCAGTTCAGGGTACCCGGCTCTGCCTTCTGGCTTATCGGGCACCAGACATTCACATAATGCACATACATACATGCAGCCAAACACAAATAAATACATCTTTACAAAAATGACAAAGAAGGGTGTTGGGTTGTGGTTCAGAGGTTTGAACCCTTGCTAGGCATGCACGGAGCTCTATGTTCAGTTGCCTGCACTAAACAACAACGTAAAATCAAACTCTTATTTTAAAGAAATAAATAAGAATTCTTCTTCCACAAGAAGGTTATTTATTTATGTATATTTTGAAACGGAGTCACTTGTCTCCCTGACTGGCCCAGACTTACTATGTAGCTTAGGCTGGCCTTGAATTCCTATTCCTCCTACCTCCACCTTCCAAGTGCTGAGATAATAATAGTGCAGAAAGCATTTACTGAATTGTAAGTATGTAATAAATGTAGAAAGAACTGTACAAAGTTCAGTGTTTTATAGGTAATAGCTATATTAGTTAGTTATCTCTTGGCTGGGATGAAATGCCTGGCAAAGGCGACCCAAGGAAGGAGGGTTTTATTTGGTACCCAGTTCCAGGGTATGGTGCATTATGGCAGGGACGTCATGATAGTAGGAGCTCCAGGCAGCTGGTCACATTGCATCAACACTCGAGAAGCAGAAAGCAGCGAATGCTTGCACTCAGCTTGCTGTCTCCTGTGTACTCAGTGTGGTACCAGGCCCGTGGAATGGTACCACCACATTCAGTGGGTCTTCCCTTTTCAGTTAATCTAACCTAGGTAAGTCATCATGGACATGCCCAGAGGTTTGCTTTCATGGTGATGATTCTAGATCTAGTCAAGTTGGCTGTCAGGATTAGACAGCATGGTAGCTGTGGTGGTTTGAGTGAGAAATGGCCCCATAGTCTCCATTATTTGAACACTCACTGCCCAGTGAGTTTGGGGAGGTGGTGAGCCTTGCTGGAGGAAGTCTGTCTATCACTGCGGGCAAGCTTTGAGAGGCCATGGCCTCATCCTACGTCTAGTTTGCTCTTTCTTCTTCCTGCTTGTACCTGAGATGTGATCTCTGTTTCCTGCTCCCCCACCATGCCCACTGCTCGCTCCGTGCCTCCCTGCCCTCGGGGAACGGAAACCCAATAATCTCTTTCTCTCTTAAATTGCGTTTGGTTGTGGTGTCTTATCACAGCAGCAGAAAGTAACTGATACAGTAGCTTTTACAGCATGGGAAACAGAATAATGTATTCTAGCTATCATCTGTGTTCTCCACAGCCCTGAAAATTATTGAATTTTAAGAGTGATATTTTGGGTCTGATTTTTTAATTACATTAAAGTTGTGAATTTAAACTACATTTCATTTATTTATTTATTTATTTATTTTTAAGCATCACATTATCTGCTTTTAGTCTCTTTGGCTTTAATTTTTTTCTCTCCCTATTTCATTATTTTTTTTTTTGAGACAGGGTCTCTCTATGTAGGTGGGGCTTGAACTCAGAGATACACTTGTCTCTGCCTCCTGAGTTCTGGGATCAAAGGTGTGCGCCATCATGCTTTAAATGCTTTAGTTAAAAGCACTGTAATCAAACCTAAATTGTGATGAATACTGTTGTAGAGTTAATATTGATGTATTATGAAACATCATGACTCCAGGTCCACTAGCCCAGGGGTAGCACCCAATGGGCTGGACCCTCCCACTTCAGACACTAAAGAAATGCCCTTACAGGCTTGTCTACAGATTTTATGGAGGCATTTCCTCAATTGAAGTTCCCTCTTCTCAGATGATGCTTGCTTATATCAAATTGACATAAAAATTAGCCAGGACAAATACTCTCTTCTACTTGCAATATCTTGTGTACTTTGACATTTTTATGTTTGTGAGAATATAAAGCCATTTAATTTTCAAAACATTCCTCCCTAGATTGGCCGCCTGCTTGGCTGTTCCAGAGTGGTGGGAATTTGTGGAACACATGAGAAATGCCTCTTTCTGACTTCAGAACTGGGGTTTGACGCTGCAGTGAATTATAAAACAGGAAATGTAGCGGAGCAGCTCCGAGAATCATGCCCAGCTGGAGTGGATGTTTACTTCGACAATGTTGGAGGGGACATCAGTGATACAGTGATAAGTCAGGTGGTTTGCCGATTTGTTTCTGTTACAAATGTGACACTATATTTTATTTATTGTGTGATATATCTTTGCTTGATACTGAGGGGAGCTATAAAATTGTAGTGTTCTTTTTGACAAATAACATGATTATTGTATTTAAGTTATACAAAAGATCTTGATACTTACTTTGAATTGATTGCACATTGGTGTTCTGAATTTCAGTTCCTGCCTAGCAATATATTTTCACCTTCAATTTACTTTTGTGAAAAATTAAGATTTGCCCTTTTGAAATAGTGAGATTCTGACCTGTAACTCACCATCTACCAATTACTTTGCAGCCATAACCTCTGAGTTGGGTAGGTAGATGGTTTTCATAGGTTGTAGATGGTACGTATTTTTATTGGCAATGTAGTAAAATACGACTGATAATAAGAATAAATAGGTCTTGACTATATGTAAAATTACTTGCAGTTGAGATTATATTATTGAAATAAAAAGAAATATATTACTGGGCTGGAGAGATGGTTCAGTGAATGAGAGTGTGTACTGCTCTTGCAGAGGACCTGAGTTTGATTCTATGTCAGGCAGCTCAAACCAGCTGTATATCAAGCTCCAGGGAGAAATGACCCTTCTGGCCTCATCAGGCACCCACACTTATACATGCATGTTTCTGCTGAGGGGTAGCCACCAGAGAAGACAACTTGGACGTGGGTTTAAGCCAGTAGAAAGTCTTTATTAGCTGTCCAGTGTTCAGATCCCAGTGTAGCCCTGAGCCTTTCTCAGGGTGAGCTTTTAAGCACAAAATCCACTTCAGTTAACAAGAACAGTTAGTCATAAGCGGAACTACAGAAGCCAAAAAGCAAAGTTAGTACATTTAGACACTTTCCCAGAACTGTGGACTTTGATGGATTAGGCCTTTGTTTTGGCAGGTGGTGCTGTCAAAGTGCTGAGTTTTACATCCTGAATGATACTTACATCATTGAGTCAGTTGTGGTAAGGTCTCAGGGCCTACTAAGGTCTGGGGACCTGTTACAGTATCTATATACAGACCCACAATATACACATAGTTAAAAATAATAAAATTAAGCTTTAAAAAAATAATATACTACAATAAAGCAGCAAGATCAGTGGCAACTAATATAATTCTTTTGGTGATTACCAAACTTTTATTCTACATTCCTTCATAGTGAACTTAATAAAACTTGTAGGTGCTGGAAAGATGGCTCAGCACTTAAGAGAGTACTTACTGCTCTTGTGGAGGACAGAGTTTGGATCCTAACACACACACACACATCAGCAGCTCAAAACCATCTGTAACTCCAGTTCTAGGGGGATCTGAGGCCCTCTTCTGGCTTCCACAGGCACCTGCATTTATGTAGTGAACATAAAATTCATGTAGGTGCACGCACTCGCGTGTACACACAGAGGCACACACAAATAAAAAATGTAAAAGACTTTTAAATACGTAAATCTTCAAAATAAATGAAACTAATCAGCAATAAAGGTTTAAGTGTGGTGGTTAAATAGGCTTTTATTGTTGTAGTCATAAATATAAGAAAGGTGTCTTAAGGGTGTAATCATCAGTGTTTCTCTATACAGATGAATCAGAACAGCCACATCATCCTATGTGGTCAAATTTCTCAGTACAATAAAGATGTGCCTTATCCTCCTCCACTGTCCCCTGCTGTAGAAGCAATCCAGAAGGAAAGAAACATCACAAGGTGTGTTCTTCACCTTTGCCCTTACTGCTACTATCACAGGGGCTGGGAGTTAAATTTCATAGATGTGAATTGTATTCATTTATAGTTTTTCCTTATTAAATAAAATGGAAAAGTATATATTCAAGGAGGTTCAATATTTAAATTTTGGTTACTGGTTCTCAGAAAACTGATACTTCTGGCTTTGACTGGATGAGATCATGTGAGGGTAGGGAAAGAATGTTATCCACAAAGGAAAAATCAAAATGCTGTTGCCAAATAGGGTTGTAGATGATAAGCAGATATAACAATCTAAGTAGAGTACTTACCCCTTAACTACACCTAAAACTATATCTGACCAGACTCAGTATGGTTATGTGCTAATTTAAAGACTAACAAGTATTACCATTTTGAAAGATTTGATTTGTTTTTTTTGTTTCGTTTTGATTTTTATTTTTTCTTTTTTGGTTTTTCGAGACAGGGTTTCTCTGTGTAGTTTTGGTGCCTGTCCTGGAACTCACTTGGTAGCCCAGGCTGGCCTCGAACTCACAGAGATCCGCCTGGCTCTTCCCCCCAAGTGCTGGGATTAAAGGCGTGTGCCACCACCGCCCGGCGATTTTTATTTTTTCAAGACAGGGTTTCTCTGTGTAGCCCTGGCTGTCCTGGAACTCACTCTGTAGACCAGATTGACCTTGAACTCACAGAGATGTAGTTGAAGTTTTCCTAGTCCTGCCTGGCCCACGGTCAGGACAAATCTCTCCCACTCGCATCCCCCAAGTAAACACACAGAGACTTAAGACTTGTATTACTTATAAACTGTATGGCTGTGGCAGGCTGCTTGCTATCTGTTCTTATATCTTAAATTAACCCATTTTTATAAATCTATACCTTGCCATGTGGCTCATGGCTACCAGTATCTTACATCATGCTTCTCCCCGTGGTGGCTGGCTGCATCTTCCTGCCTCAGCCTTCCACCTCCCTGAATTCTCCTCCTTCTTGTCCTGCCTACACTATACTTCCTGTCTGGCTACTGGCTAATCAGCGTTTTATTTATCAATCAATCATAGCAACATATATTTACAGCATACAGGACATCCTACAGCACTTCCCCTTTTCTGTTTTTTTTCAAAAGGAAGATTTTAACTTTAACATAGTAAAATTACATATAACAAAACAATTATCAAGCAAGAATTACAGTTACAATATCTAGTCTTATTTATATTTGGCAGGATTAAAGAAGATATCCTATCTATCCTATATTTGTGAGTCTAAGGTTTCATATCTAACTTACCTTTTATCATAACTAAGGGAATTATAACTATATAGTCTTCAACTACATCAAAGACCTCAGAAGGATATACCATTACCTGAGAAATGGGAGAAGGATCTGCCTGCCCCTGCTTCCCAAGTGCCGTGATTAAAGGCATGTGCCACCACCCCCTCAGGTTCTCCCTCTTGAAATATTGTCTAATCATCCTTTCATTCTCTGCTTACAGAGAGAGATTTACCGTGTTAAATTACAGAGATAAATTTCAGCCGGGACTTCTGCAGCTGAGTCAGTGGTTTAAAGAGGGCAAGCTAAAGGTAAAGCCTTTTTTGCTTTTTGAAAGCAGGTCTCATGTGGTTCAGGCTGGTTTCAGGCTGGTTGCACTTGGCAAGTAGCTGAAAATGATCTTGAACCCCTTGCCTCCTACTTCTGCCTCACTAGTGCTAGGATTATAGGCAGGCTCTTTATCATGCCCAATTTATGTGGCGCTGGGCTTGAACCCAAAACAAACCAAGTACTCTATCAACAGAGCCACATCCCCAGTCCAAATTTCTATTAATTATAAAAGTATGTTTTTTTCTGGCCGGGCGGTGATGGCACACGCCTTTAATCCCAGCACTCGGGAGGCAGAGGCAGGCGGATCTCTGTGAGTTCGAGGCCAGCCTGGGCTACAAAGCGAGATCCAGGAAAGGCACAAAGCTACAGAGAAACCCTGTCTTGAAAAAACAAAAACAAACAAACAAAAAAAGTATGTTTTTTTTCTGCCATTAGGCATACTTTTATTTTATTTGATTTTACTATAGCAAACATTTGTTTCATTACAAAAAATTCCTACAAAATATAGGCTAGAGAATTGGCTCAGTGGTTAAGAGCACATTGCTCTTGCAGAGGACCCAGGTTTGTTCTCCAGCGTGTATGTCAGGCTGCTCACCATTGATGGTAACTGCAGCTCCAGGGGCTCTGTGACCCTCTCTGGACCGCCTAAGCAGCTGCACTCACGTGCACATACTCCCACAGAGACACACATTGACACATAGTTTAAAAAGTTAATCTTTGAATAAAATTTTCTCCCAGATGACCATAATCTGCTGAGTGAGAAACTCTTTTATTACTTTTATGCAATACTTTATTAAGCTCAGGACTGTAGAGGCTGCTCAGTGGTTAAGAGCACTTACTACTTTTGCAGAGGACCTGGATTTGGTTCCTAGCACCTACCTGGCTGCTACAAGTTGTCCATAACTCCAGTTCCAGGGGATCCAGTAACCTCTTCTGGCCTCCCAGGGTACTAGGCACACAGTGGTGCATACTTGTACATACATGTACATACATACATGCATGCAGGCAAAACACACATAAAATAAAAATAAATCTTTTAAACAATTAATAAGCTTTACTTTCCATGAATTATTCATAAAGTCAATAGATATTTCTCCTGAAATCTAAATCTTTTTTTTTTTTTTTTTGGTTTTTCGAGACAGGGTTTCTCTGTGTAGCTTTGCGCCTTTCCTGGAACTCACTTGGTAGCCCAGGCTGGCCTCGAACTCACAGAGATCCGCCTGGCTCTGCCTCCCGAGTGCTGGGATTAAAGGCGTGCGCCACCACCGCCCGGCTTGAAATCTAAATTTTTTTTTTTTTTTTTTTTTTTTTTTTTTTTTTTGGTTTTTTGAGACAGGGTTTCTCTGTGTAGCTTTGCGCCTCTCCTGGAACTCACTAGGTAGCGCAGGCTGGCCTCGAACTCACAGAGATCCGCCTGGCTCTGCCTCCCGAGTGCTGGGATTAAAGGTGTGCGCCACCACCGCCCGGCGAAATCTAAATTTTTAATGTTCATTAATTTGACAAATATTTGTGGAATTGTACTTAGAAATCTGATTTCTTTTTTCATTTTACATTATTTTTATATGCATGGATATTTTGTTTACAGGAATGTTTATTTACCACTTGCTTGCCCTGGTTCGTACAGAGGCCAGAAGAGGGTGTCAGATATCCTGGAACTGGAGTTACAAATGGTTGTGAGCTGCCGTCTGGGTGCTGGGAATTGAACCTGGGTCCTCTGAAAGAATAGCCAGTGCTCTTAACCACTGATCCATCTCCCTGGCCTGAGAAATTGTGCTTTCTTTTTTTCCCCAATAACTTATTTTTTTTATTTCATGTGCATTTGTATTTTATCTGAATGTATGTCTGTGTAAAGGTGTCAGATCACCTGAAACTGGAGTTACAGGCAGTTGTGAGCTGGGAATTGAACCTGGGTCCTCTAGAAGAGCAGACAGTGCTCTTAACTGATGAGCCATCTCTCCAGTCCCAAAATTGTTCTTTCTTAAAAGTCATATAAGCACATGCCAGAATGTTCTTTGGATATTCTTTTTTTTTTTTTTTAAATGGGAATTTGTTGAATTTTATATAACTAGAATGAGTCGTTACTGCATTTTAGAAAGCACAAAACAATTGTAAACTCAGTAGTTCAGTAATATATTTATATTATTTTGGTTTCATATAACCTATTTTCTTATGATTTTTATAGATTTCAGTAAATGCCCTTTTAATACTCATTTCCTTTGTGGTTATTCTGATTGGGCAAAATTAGAAGTTTTTGGTCCCCCCCCCCCCCCAAGACAGAATTTCTCTATGTATGTAGCCTTAGCTGTCCTGGAACTCGCTCTGTAGACCAGACTGGCCTCAAACTCAGAGATCCGCCTGCCCCTGCTGCCCGAGTACTGGGATTAAGAGCATGTGCCACCACTGTCTGAAATTAGAAGTTATTAATCTGGGATCCATATAAGATGTTCTTGAAACCTAAAAAAGATAGGCAAACTTGTATATGTGTACACTTAGATAATTTTTTTCCAAAGAGTGGATATGGACTGAGTGTGTAACTTGGTAGAGTACTGGCTTAGCCTCCATGAAGCCTAGTCTACCCCAGCAGAATAAAAAAAACTGGCACAGGCCTATCATCACAGTACTTGGGAGGTGGGGGCAGGAGAGGATCATAAATTCAAGGTCATTGTCAGCTATGTAGCCTGTACAGTTTGTTTAAGACTAGATGGGGTTGGGGTAGCAGTGAGATGGCTTACTGAGTGTGGACACTAGTGGATGAACTGAGTTTGATCCCCAGAACCCATGTGGTAGAAAAGTAGAAAGAACTGAGCTGGGCATGGAAGTTTATGCCTTCAAACCCAGCAGTAGGGAGGAAGAGGCAGTCTGAGCTCTGCATTTGAGGTCTACAGAATGAGTACCAGGTGTCCTCTGATTTCTACATGCATGTTATGACATGTACATTTACCCATAAAAACAAATAAAATGTAAAAAAAGAATTTGTTTTTGTTTTTGTTTTTCGAGACAGGGTTTCTCTGTGTAGCTTTGCGCCTTTCCTGGAACTCACTTGGTAGCCCAGGCTGGCCTCGAACTCACAGAGATCCACCTAGCTCTGCCTCCCGAGTGCTGGGATTAAAGGCATGCGCCACCACTGCCCGGCTAAAAAAAGAATTTTTAACAATCAGACAACAGGAATATAGGATTAGGATTTTATTGAAAAATGGAGGCTACCCATTTTTCTACTGTATACAAAGTTGTAAATCGTATTGCTTCCTTTTGTAGAAACCATTAACCCTAAATCTAGCTATTTTGATTCACAGATCAAAGAGAGCGTGATAAATGGATTGGAAAACATGGGAGGTAAGATGAATAAAGATTTATTCTATGCATGTGCTAAATGCATGTATTGATTTTTCTTTTAATGCTACTTTTCAGGTGTTCTAGAGAATGAACCTATGGCCTCTTTCATGTTAAGCACACATTACCACTGTGCTAAACCCAAGCCACCCCCCCCCCCCTTCTCCTTTGTGGAGACACTGAGGACCTCTGTTAACTGACACTGAAAGACTGTGCTTTTGTTCATGCAGTGATGGAGAACTGACCCTGGAGCCTTGTGCATGCTAGGCACGGCCTCTAAGACGGAACTATAGCTTCTTTCCCTTGTTTTGTTTTGTTTTTTCTCTTTTTTTGGAGGGAAGGGGGTAGAGCAGAGCTTTTCTGAGACTGGGTCTTATGTAGCCCTGGTGGGCTTTGAATTTGATTGGTAGCTGAGGCTGACCTTAAATTCCTGCCCTCCCAAGTGCTGGAATTACAGGCATTTGCCACCACACCCATCTTATTTTCTTGTAATAATTTATTGCTGGGGCTTTGGATGTAGGCTGGTTGGTAGAGTGCTTGTCTGCCATGAATGAAGCCGTGTACAAAACATGTATATTAGCAACCACTGTAACCCAGAACTCAGACAGTAGAGGCAGTACTATCAATTTAAGGTCGTTCTCAGCTAAGGAGACGGTCTCAAAAATAAATAAAAATAAAAATAAAAATAAATAAAATAAGCCCGGCGGTGATGGTGCATGCCTTTAATCTCAGCGCTCCAGAGGTAGAGGCAGGTGGATCTCTGAGTTTGAGGCTAGCCTGGTCTATGAATTGAGTTGCAGAACAGCCAAGGCTACACACAGAGAAACCTTGTCTCAAAAAAAAAAAAAAAACAATAAATGAACAAACAAATAAATAAACAAACAAATAAATATTATTTCTGTGAAACTGTCCCTATATATGTAGGTTTCCTTATATATTGAAATCAAACACCATAAGAGTTCACTTTAGTGATCTTTTTTTTTTTTTTTTTTTTTTGGTTTTTCGAGACAGGGTTTCTCTGTGTAGCTTTGCGCCTTTCCTGGAACTCACTTGGTTAGTGATCTTTAATATGTGTATTAGTTACTTTTTCATCACTGTGATAAAATACCTGAAACCAAATTTTAGGGAGGAATTATTTTGCTCATGATTTTAGAGCTCAGGTCATGGTCACTTGGCCCCATGCACTTGGGTAGGGCAGATCATCCTGGTACTGGAGTACATGAAGGTAGTTTTCACATCATGGTGGACAGGAAACAGAGAAGAAGACAGGAAGAGGAAGGGCCCAACTCTACTGACCTACTTTCTCTAGCTAAGTTCCACTTCATAAAGTTTCCAGAACCTCCTAAAATAGTACCACTAGCTGAGGACCAAGCACTTAAAACTGAGGGAGTTTGTTCGAGACATTTCATATTCAAAGTATATCAAGAGGCAGTTTGCACATTTCATATATTATATATATATATATCTTTGGTTTCTTAGACAGTTTATAAAAATATAAGGACTATGAAAGCTTTATAGGCTTTAGGTAACTTTTCAGATCAAATGTTTCTTGTAGACAGACTTTCTTTTCTGCCTCCAGTCCCAAATAAAGACACAGAGACTTATTATGAAATATTTTGCCTTTAGCTGAGGTTTGTCTCAACTAGCTCTTAAACTTAAATTAACCCATCTATATTAATCTGTGTTCTGTCACGTGGTGTTACCTCTTTTGTCTTGCACGTCTTGTTCCCTCTCCACTTGCCTGGCAACTCCACCCTTCTTCTTCCCAGAGTCTTCTCTGCCTCCAGAAGTCCCGCCTAACCTCTTCCTGCCTAGCTCTTGGCCATTCAGCTCTTTATGAAACTAATCAGAAGGTGCCTTGGCAAAGACACATCTTTACAGTGTCACAAACAAATATTTGGCAACAGTTTCTCAGACATAAGATTAATCAAATTTCTAAATTCTATTTTTGTTTTTGTTTTTGGCCTAACATAGACTTTCATTTATAAAAAGGCTAAATCAAACTCATTTTTTTCCTTTTTCAAAAAAAAATTTAATATATTTCCAAACCAGTATTTTGTATCAATGTAAATTTTACTCATTTGGCTTAACAAGTATTTACTGTATTTACTCAATAAAACTAAAGTTTCTAAAGTTTTGAATTATTTAAAATTGTTTTGCTGACATTTTAGCCCCATATTTATTTGCCTTTACTCTTCAGATTCTGTACCTTTCTATGGATACTAGTTAGATATTTCCAGTTTATTTATTTATTTTTTTAAAGATTTATTTATTATACACACAGTGTTCTTCTGCAGGTATGCTGCAGGCCAGAAGAGAGCACCAGATCTCATTACAGATGTTTGTGAGCGACCATGTGGTTGCTGGGAATTGAACTCAGGACCTCTGGGATAACAGCCCATGCTCTTAACCGCTGAGCCATCTCTCCAGCCCCTATTTCCAGTTTAAATAGCAGTAGGGTTTTTGTTGGTTTTCAGCCTTTTTGAGGCCAGGTGTCATGCAGTCAAGGCTAGGTTGATCCTGAACTCTGATCTTCTTGCCCCAGGATCCACAGGTAAAAACCACAGTCCTGGTTTATGAAGTGCTGGGGGTTTAGCCCAGAACCTCTTGTATGCAATTTACCAGATGAGCTATACCCAGCCCAACAATAGTCTTCAGAATGTAATTGGATTGCTTTGTATTCTACTTGTATCTGTTGTTTGCATTTGTTTGAAACTTGATCTCCTCTTTTTTCCCTCTCTTTCTTCTCTCACATTCCAAAACACATTAACTCTTGAGGCCAGGTTGGGGCAGGTCCCCAACTTACAAGCTTAGTGTGCAGATGGAATGTTTCCCCAAGTTTCTAAGATACAGTGTATCTGAGGGAGGCAAGTGTGTGCTCTCTCCTACCCTACTCTTTTTGGGTGTTTTTGAGTCTGTATATTCCAGATGGCCTTAAACTCATGATCCTCTGGCCTTAGCTCCAGAATGCTGGGATTACATGCATACACTATGAGAGTTTCCTTCTGTTTCCCTATTGACACCACATACATGTTGTACACTTACATACATGCAGGCAAAACACTCGTACAAATAAACTAAATCTTTTGTGTGTGTGTCTTGCCTGCATACATGTATGTACACTACATGCATGCTTAGTGTTCACAGAGTTCAGAGGAGTGTTGGATCCCCTACAGCTGGTACTAGGAACAGGACTGATTGTGAGTCACCACATGGGTGCTTGGTAGATAAGTATGTATGTATAAGTAAATAATAAATAAATAAATGTATGTATGAATGAATAAATAATAAATACATAAATAAATAAATGTATGTATAAATAAATAAGAAAGGAAGGAAGTGTCCCCCCTCCCCACACACACAGGGTTTCTCTATATAGCCTTGGCTCTTCTGGAACTCACTCTGTAGACTAGGCTACCCTGAACTCACAGAGACTCACAGAGATCCAGCTTCCTCCTGAGTGCTGGGATTAAAGGTGTGTGCTACCACCTGACCCAGTGATTTTTCTTTTTAGATTTATTTTTTGCCAGGGTGGTGGTGGCACACGCCTTTAATCTCAGCACTTGGGGGGCAGAGGCAGGTGGATCTCTGTGAGTTTGAGGCTAGTCTGGCCTACAGAGTGAGTTTCAGGACATCCAGGGCTGCACAGAGAAACTGTCTCAAAAAAAAAAAGGAAGAAAAATCACTTAAGAAATTATTCAAGCTAATTTTGTATGTGAGACTGCCTAACAAATATATAGTGACATTTCTCTTTTCAGACAACCTACTTTTTTTTTTTCCAGTTGCATTCCAATCCATGATGACCGGAGGCAACATAGGGAAGCAGATCGTCTGCATTTCAGAAGATTCTTCTCTGTAGTCTTTGTGTACCTTGGTCAAGGAAACCCTACATTTCCTACTTTGCACAGAGATACTTAAGATACATTTAAGAAAGAATCTTACAGTAGATAATTCTTGATTTAAGTGTGATAATATTTTCTTAATTGCATAACCTTTTTATCTTCAATATCATATATTAATTATATATCTAACATGTGTTTGCTAACCATAATACAATGGTTCTCAACCTGTGGGTTGTGACCCCCCCTGGGGTCACATATCAGATACCCTGCATATCAGATATTTACATTACGATTCATAACAGTAGCAAAATTAGAGTTATGAAGTAGCAGTGGAATAATTTTATGGTTGGGGTCACAACATGAGGAACTGTATTAAAGGGTGCAGCATTAGGAGGGTTGAGAACCATTGCTACAATAGATTGAAGTTAGTTTCATCTGTTTTTCCCTTTTTTATTTTACTTTTGAAACAGGATCTCAATATGAAGTCCACACTGGCCTTAAACTTGTGATTCTTCTGGCCCTGTCTCTTGAGTGCTGGGATCACAGGCATGCCTGATTTTTCTTATAATAATAAACTAGTAATAGTAATTATTTCGGAGATGGGCCTGTTAGTATAGCTCAGGCTGGACTGACTCCTCAGGTTCCTCACTGCCATTATCGCTGGGATTCCAGGCATGTGTTACTCATTATACTTGGCTAATTTTGTTTGTTAAAACTAATGTTACATATATTTGTATCAAATATTTTATGACCCCTGGATAGTTAATACGATTATTAATGGATCATCTGTATACATCTTTAAATTATTTTTAAAACTGAGTCAACATTCTAGTAATTCTAAGATCAGAAGCAGTTAACATTTGTTGACCTGGGGAAATTTTTAACATTATTCTTAAAGTGAGAATATTAGAATTGAGATGAGCTTTCTATATTTTATATGGAAGAGAGACTTTAAAAATCTTTATGTACCAATGTGTCTTTCTGTGCACCACATGCATGCCTGGTGCCTGCAGAGGCCAGAAGAGGGCATTGGATCCCTTGGAACTGGAGAATTTTGAGCCACCATGTGGGTGCTGTGTTCTTGAACGCAGGTCCTTTGGTAGAGCAGCAGGTGCTCTTAACTGCAGAGCCATCTCTCCAGCCTGCCAAAAGAGAGGCTTGGAATAGTATAAGTACATAGGGTTGGGGGCAGCATTGGGAGGATCAGATTGTGGAACGGTTATGGGGAAGAAGAGCAGAAGTGTTGGGTTGGGAGCAGTGTGAGAAGATGATGAAGTCAGTGGAGTTGATGGGAAGCTCAAGAGACCAGATCTGCACCCAGAAGATGATCTATTTGTGTTCTGCCAAATTACTGTGTAGCAAGTCTAAAAAAGCTTGTGTTTACTGGAGGAATTTTTTTTTGTGACAGTCTGTTATGTAGCTTGCTATGTAACCCAGGCTGGCCTGGAACTTGAAGATCTCCACCTGCCTGCCTACCTCCAGAGGCTAGTGTTAAAGGCCTGTACTTTGGGACACTTGGGAGAGCAAATAGATATAAACATCACTTGGAATTTCATTGATTAAAGTGGGTTGGGTGAGTGAGTGATCAGGGCAGAACACTGCTCCGTATTCTAGGGACCTTCTCCGTATTCTAGGGACCTTGGGGTTAATCCCCAATAGGAACCCCCATTCCCAAGAAGCCCCAAGTAAAAAAAGCTTCAGGAAATGATAGGACTAAGTAAATTAACCAAGGGTTGTAGACAAGAGTATTCCAGATATTGAGGTATCTCATTTGTCTTATTAATTGTAACTCAACTTTTGGAAAAGTAAAACTGAAGATGTTTTCTGAGTGTGATTTATGGCCACTTTTTTACACAGCCAATGTACTTTATAGGTGACACTTGCAATAAACATATTCAAATTGTATTAGTAATCATTCAATCCAGTTTTGCATCGGTCTAACCTTGTTCTACATACTTGCCCTGGACCAGTTTTTCTTTCTGGGGGTTTCTTCGTATCTTCATATGCTGGTAACTCCCAACTCTAAATTTGTTTTTTAATTCTTACTTAGACTTGAGGACTTTTAACTCCTAGTAAACATCTCCTTGCCACCCCGAGGTTTTCTTCGGATACTATGTAGCCCGGTTGTCCTTGTCATGCAGTCCTCAGACAGGATTACAGCCTTGCTCCTCCGTGCCCAGCACGCAACTGTGTACCGATGAATTCATTTCACCCGGAACGCCCAAAATGTTTTCTACCCAAACTAGTACTCCCTAGCTCGTTTAGGCTCCTGGTTTACCTCTAAACATGAAAATAAACGCCTTAAGAGAACATTAATTCACACGGGCACTATCTTTAATCCCTTACTCTATGTGTACCACATCATGAGGGTTTGTTGTTGTGGTTGCTTTGTTTTTGACAGTCTCACTACGCAGCCCTAGCTGTCCTAGCTGTGCCAGGGTGCTGGGATTACAGGACTGTGCCACCACGCCAGGACTTTACATTTCACGCAGTCAGTCAAACTCAAAAGTTCCATCGAGTACTATTATTCACCTCGGAACTCAGGTATAGCTCTCAGTCAGGACATCCCAGATCTCTGGGAATTCTTCAATGTCCCCAAGGCTGTCCGTGTCTAAATTCATACCCAGTCCAGTGGGCAGTGCGGGGCTGGATTGTGCAGGTCCCTCCTTGGGCCGTGAAGATTTCAGGTCCTCTTCATGGAGAGTTTTGGTGTTTCGGGAGCATTGTTTCTCGTTCACTGTATCAGAACTCGGCTCCGGAGAAAGCTGCCCACCGGTTCATTGCCGCGGCCGCACACACCCTCCTCGGCGGGAAGGTGGTGACGTCACGGCTAGACGGCCCTGACCTGGTTTCAGACTTGGCGGACCCGAGCGCCCCGGAGGGCAGGGGGGCGGGGCCGGGGTGCTGCCGCTCGCCGGCCGGAGACCAGCGCGGGTGTGAGCGGAGGTGGAGATCGGCCCACGCAGCTGCCGCAGGGTCAGCACCTCGACCTGAGGAACACCCGCGGGGCGGAGAAGAAAGCCAGGGGGTATGCTCGTGGGGGGGTGGCCAAACTTCCTGTCCCGCTCTGGAGCTGCTTCCGGCGGGAGCCGGAAGACGCCGTGTGTGTGGACGGAATTCGGGACTGGCTGACGGACGGCCAGCTGCCCTGGACTGGAAGGTGAGCTCCGGGCGGGGGCTGGCCACACCCGCTCGGCTAGGTGGTCCCGGAGAGAAAGGAACCCACGGCGGGGTTTGGGGCTCCGGAGGCGAGTTTGCCCCCGAAGGGCACAAGGAAGCCGCCCCCACTTGGGCTTCCCCCCCGGCGTCTGGCGGGCTGGGAGCGACCGGTCCGGAGCCCCGCGGCTCCGGCCCTGCCCCTCTCGGGATTTGGGGGGGCACTGTTTTGGTTCCTAGGCTTGTTTTTGCAGGAAGGTGCTTGGGAGCAGATTGCCCCCAGTGAAGCGGACTTAGCGCGTCCCCGGGGCGGAGGCTCCGGACTGCACCCGCAGCCGGGCCTGCCCGCGGACCTTCGGGCCTGCCACTGAGACCTTTGTGCTGGCGGCAAGGGTTGCCAGCGGTGCCCTGCCGGCCTTCCAGCCAGAGCCAGCGTCCACTCACTTCCTTGGTCTGGAAGGGGACGCCTAGATGACCAGGGCTGGACCTCTGGTGTCTCCTCTACCTGCCACTTGAGGCCCGTGTGGGGACAGCGAGTGTTCGTAGTCTGCGTGGGTTTTGCCCATTGAACTCGTCCTCCGAAGTTTCTCAGAAGAGGATCCAATCCGTTGATTAAACTTTATCCCACTTGCGCATGAGGCTCGGAAATGTACTTAGGTACCATTTGGGAGTTAAATATTATTGAGATGGGATTCAGAGTTCATACTTTTACATCAGACGTTGGCACAGGGGCCAGTGTGACATATGCGAAGAGAAGGAAAAGACGGACAATTCTTGGTGTTTGGCATTGAGAAATTACACTTTGTGTTACCGTAGTGTATTATCAGAAGATGTAGGCTCTAATTTAAGCTTTGACCTTGTAGGTGTCAAATTTGGGGTAAATTTTGCAATTTGTAGTTTCTTTGAGGGGGGTATATCAGTGAAGAGGTTTACCATCATGTAATGTATTTGAACATTATTCTGAGATACTAAACTTTGAGTTTGAAGGTGACAAACATTCTTGTGTTTTGGAAAAATAATGAGTGTTTGGTAAAAGATAGATTGGAAAGGGTAATTTTTTTATTTTTGGATTTTTGAGACAGGGTTTCTCTGTGTAGCCCTGACTCTCCTGGAACTCGCTCTGTAGACCAGGCTGGCCTCAAAGGCACAGAGATCCACCTGCCTCTGTCTCCTGAGTGAGGAAAGGGTGACTTTTAAAGGCAAGGTGACCAGTTAGAAGCTTTTGTTAATAGTGTAGTTGGGGGGGGGGGGAGTATAATTGAAAGATACTGAGAAATCTAAACAGCATCACAGTAGGAGTAAGTGACTTGTGGAAGTCATTAATGCCTGGGATTATTTAAATACGGAGAAAGAGAGATACTGCTAGAGAGAATTTGCAGCTGAGTGGGAAAGAAGATTGGGCAATAAATAAAAGGGGTAATTCAAGAAGAACAGGTTTGGCAGGGGAGATGATAATCTGGCTTTGGATGTGGTTTGGTTTGAAATGCTGAGGGATATATATGTGGAATTACTCAGCAAGTAAGTCATAGTGAAGGTTTGGAATTCAAAAGAAAAGAGTAAAGGGGCAGGGAATTGGGTATCATTTGTCATGTTGGGTATCCTCTGTCTGAATGTTTATCCATTGCTTTTTATGTGCTCACAGGGAAATGTGTATGAAGTCCTTCAAACTCCTAGTAATGACTACTTTAAAAGTGGGTAGTGACTTCAGGATTTCTTTTGGGAAAATGTAAAATTAGCCAAGCTTGGTGATACACACCTTCAGTCTCAGTACTGGAAGATGTAAGCAGGAGGGACCAGAAGTTCAAGGCCAGCCTCAGAAACAGAGAGAGTTCCAGGACAGCCTGGGCTGTGCAAGAGCCTGTCTGGGCCCTCCCCACCCCCAAAAAACAAGCACAGACAAAACTGGTTGTGTATGTAATTGCACAACTGTGAATACACTAAAGACAGTTTAATTGTACTTTTCCGAATGTGTGAGAATGGGATCTGGAAAGATGGCCAGCAGTTAAGAGCGCTGTTGCTCTCGTAGAGGCCCCCAACTCCTGGAGATCTGCTTATCTCTGCTTCCAGAGTGCTGGGGTTAAAGTGTGTGCCACCATGTCTGGCCCAAAGTTAATTTTTTGGAAAGATTTTCATTGCAAGAAAAAAATTTACATTGCAGCTTTTGAAAGCAGTTATCCGGGTAATGGAATTGGAACTAGCAGCGAACCTAGCTTATGTGCTTGCCATGGTACTGCTGTCTTGTTAGTGTCCTTAGCAAGTTCTGTGACAGATGACGTCCACATAGAACACTTGATAAACCACTGTGCTCTATCTAGCACAGATTGTTTTCTCATCGTTCTGAGATAGGATCTTGCTATAAGCCGAAAACTCCCTAGTCTGATGCTTCAGTCTCCCCATGGCTGAGATTACAGGTGCCTGCCACCACACCTGGTTCTTGAACAGGTTCCTGAGAGTTCAACCTCTTCTAGTGCATTCTGCTTTATTTGTTCATGAAGTACCCATACAAGTCACAAATTTTGGCACCAGCGTTGTATGGCTGAATTCAGTTACAATGTACATATTACAGTTGTTCCAGAATAGTTTTACTTGTTTTCAAAGATTATTAAAATGAAAACACTAAAATAAAGAGATGTAGTAGGTGACACCTGAGGGTCTGTGAATTGTCTTATTTCTTAGTGACTCTACAATTCAAGAATCTCAAAGTTGGATGCACTTTAATAATAACCAGAACAAACATCTGGTAATTTCTTGGCTTGTTATGTGAGCTGGAATTGAGGAAGAGGAATTGCTAAGCCCTCGAAATTTAAGATCAAATTTAGATGTAATCATTCCCTGTTTGTGCCAACTATTCATGCCAGCTTGCTTATGCAGCTTAATAACTTCACCAAGTGATTTATTGAACCTTATTGAACCTTGGTTTCTTCCTCTCATGAGGGTGAGTGGATAAACCATATTAAACTATTGTAGTGCTTGAGGAAGAAAATGTATGTAGAAAGAAAAGTTGGGCATTTATGATCCTTTTTTATGTAATATGTAAAAGAAACATTTCATATATATCTTGTAGACTGGATTGCAGGCTGCCATTTGCATCAACAAACAAAACTTTAATTTCAGTATTTCTTCTAAAAATTAGATGTATTAATTGTGTGTGCACATATGTGGGGGTCAGAGGACAACTTGGGAGATTGGTTCTCTGTCTATCACATAGGTCCTGGGGATTGAATTGAGGTTGTCAGGCATGGTAGCCACCTTCACACTGACCCATCTTCCAGGCTCTAATTCCAAGTATTTCTTTTCTTCTTTTTGTTTTTCAACACAGAAGGTTTCTCTGTGTAGTTCTGAACTCACTCTGTAGACCAGGCAGAGATGTGTCTGCCTCTGCCTCCTGAATACAGGAATTAAAGGCATGCACCACCACCGCTTGGCTTCCAGTATTTCTTTTTCTTTTCTTTTCTTTTTTTTGGGGGGAGGTATTTGAGACAGGGTTTTTCTGTGTCGTTTTGGTGCCTGTCCTGGCTCCCACTCTGTAGACCAGGCTGGTCTCGAACTCACAGAGATCCTCATGGCTCTGCCTCTCAAGTGCTGGGATTAAAGGCATGTGCCACCGCCGCCGCCTGGCTCCAGTATTTTTTAATGTCTGTCCTAGTCCAACTTTCCAGTCTACCATGGTATTAATGGAAAACTTCCACCCTAGGTACATTGTTTACTGTCTTTATGGATAGCAGTACTCCTAATTTTATCAGCAATTAAACCAAAAAAGTGAATTCATGTGCCAAAGTATTGGAATGGAGGGGACTTAAGCATGAGTGTTTGGCTCGGAGACTAGCAAGGTCTGTTCTTAGCATGGGTAGACCTTAGGTTCAGTCTGCAGTGGTGGCCAAGGAAGGAGAGAAGATGAGAGGGAGGGAGAGTGAAAATGAATCGATTGCTTCTGTGTCCTAAGAGCACTGCCTTGGGGAAGTACTTAACAGCCCACCCCACCCCTGTTGTGAGTTAACACCTCTAGACCTGAGAAGGTACCACTGTCCGTGTCCACCCCAACCCCCAACCCCCAACCCCCAATCCCCAACACCCCCCCCTCCCCCCCCCCCACCCCCCCCCACCCCCCGTCATGAGTTGCTGTAGCGCCCAGGCTTCCTGAGTGATGAGGTTCCACACGTACATCACCATGCCCTGCTAGGCTTATGTTTTTCGTATTATCAGAACAGCATAATTACCTTTTAGAACCAAGAAAAGAAAAGTGAAGTTAAACTGGTTACATCAGTGTGAATTTCTTTTTACTTTTTCTTATGCATGTTGTAATTAGTGTTAAAATGGAAAATAGATTTGCAATCAATTGTCTTTGTTGTGTGGGCTTCGTAATCTGTGTGTGTGTGGTGGTGGTGGTGGTGGTGGTGTGTGTGTGGTGTTGTGAATCAAACCCAGGTCTTTGCACATGCTAGGCAAATGCTCTACCACCGAACTACATCTCCAGCCAGAGCAGTATTTTGAAGTGACAATGCCATATTTAATGAGCTATGCTTATAGTGTGTGTGTGTGTGTGTGTGTGTGTGTGTGTGTGTGTGTGTGTGTGTGTGTTCGGGTTTTCTAAAAGGTAATTGTGTATTGCTTCTACTTTTTTGTCTTTTATATTTTTGACGAACATCTTTGGGAATATAGCTTTTCTGTATTTAAGACTTTTTTATATCCAGGTGTGGTGATATCTGTAATCCCAGCACTCAGGAGGAAGAGGTAGAAGAATTCGTTGACGGTTGGAGGCCAACTTCATCTGTGTGAATTTCAGGCCAATCAGGGCTGTATAGCGAGATTCTGTCTTTAAAAAAAAAAAAAAAAAAAAAAAAAGACCTTCATTAGAAGGAGCAGCTTTGAAGGGACTGAAGAAAACGGCTCAGTGGTTAAGAACCTTTGCTGTTCTCGCAGAGAACCAGAGTTTGGTTCCCAGCATCCATGTGGGGCTGCTTGCAAGCACCTGGAACTCCATGGAGCTCCAGGAGAATCTGATCCCTCTATTGAACTCTGGACACTTGGGGACACAGCGAGATACACGTGCATGAAATAAAAATGAAAATTTTAAAAGCAGTAGGGCCGGGCAGTGGTGGCCCTGCCTTTGATGCCAGCACTCGGGAGGCAGAGGCAGGCAGATCTCTGTGAGTTCGAGGCCAGCCTCGTCTACTGAGTGAGTTCCAGGACAAGCTCCAAAACTACACAGAGAAACTCTGTCTCAAAAAACTAAAAAAAAAAAAAAAAAAAAAAAAAAAAAAAAAAAAAAAAAAAAGAAGAAATAGTTTATCAAAGCATAACACTTTTACAGTTTTTGATGCTTACTGGGCTTGTTCATTTTAAAACAAATGTTATGGGCTGAATTCTTAGTCTGATTATGATTTTTAGATATAAAGGTGTGTCTTTATTTAGCTACATTTTCCTACTGCTCTTAATGCTGTGTCTTTCTCTTTTTTTTTTTTTACCCTATTTTAGGTTAAATTGATTACCAACCTAGTTCAGCACCTTACAGGAAAAGCATAATGTTTCTTAAAGGGATATGAGTATAACAGGAAGGTGTCATTGACTCTGAATTAGATTTGAACCTGTCCCCTGAACAGCTGCAGGATTTCAGAAGCTGAATCAATGTTATCAGATGAGTTAGAATCCAAACCAGAGGTGAGCGCACTTAGCTGTTTTCAGAGTTCATCTAAGTCTGTTGGTCAGGAGACAACGCTAGTGACTTCGTAGTAAACATTTTTGACTTTGTGAACCAGATGATTTTTACTGCAATTCATAGTTTACAACTTTTCTGTTACTAAATGTTTTCTCAAGATTACACTGTTCTGTTTCTACCTGTTGAGGATTTTTCCCATTTGCTATTTGAGTATTTAATGAAATACTAAGGTGCTTATATGGTAAAATATTTTATATCCCTAAAATGAATTTATATGATATAGTTGTGGTATATATGTATATATTTATTTACACAAATTGTTAATCTTATATATAATTGAAAATATTTTCTTTCTGAAAATTACTGGGAGATTTAAGCATTTTATAATTTCATTCATTTTCCCACCTTAGTTTTAGTAAATCTGTGTTCCATAATAGGAGAGTCACCAAATTTGAAATCATTACTTAATTTTGAAGACTGGAACTTTTAATTAGTTATGTCATCTCAGGCAAGTCAGTGTTTTCAGATTTATTTCTCATTTGTAAAATACATGTTCACCTAGGAATTTACTATAAGGATTAATGAACCACTACTACCCAGAAAAATGCTTTGTAAAATGTAATCAGTACAGTGCAGTTGATTTTTTTTTTTTAAAAAAAACCTCATCATTTTAAAATACACTTGGTAGAAAATGACAGATTAACTTAATTATATAAATCAACCATTCCGTAGAACCAACACCTTGATGAATGTAGTCGGTCTGGTTTTTCTGTGTCTGTGGCTGAGACCAGGAACAAGACTGAATTATGCCATCGCTTGTTTGGTGACTTTAAAAGTTGAGATTCATCCTTAGCAACCTCTGTTTCTCAGTGTTGCTTCTTTCCCTCCTCAGCTCCTGGTGCAGTTTGTTCAGAATACCTCCATCCCCCTGGGACAAGGGCTAGTAGAATCAGAAGCTAAAGACATTACTTGCTTATCCCTCCTTCCAGTGACCGAGGCCTCAGAATGCAGTCGGCTAATGTTACCAGGTAAAATATGTTCACTACAGATAGGACAAAGAAGTCTTAAGAAGTTTAGTCTACTCTGTGGCAAGAGTAGAATGGATAATTTGATTTTAAAGTAAAATCTAAGAGTCATGGAAAAAAGCAACCACAGAAGTCATAAGTGTCTAAGTAGTTTAAACCTTGGGGATAAGTATGAAAGTGAGACAGAGAGGCCACTGTAGCACTGTGGGACTCCTTTTTGAAGTTGCAGTATCAGGCAAGAGGCCTGCAGAGGAGGGAGGAATGCTAAGGTATTTAGCTGAGTATCAGCATAGCTCGGAAGCCTGAGACCCAAGGGAAACCTGTGTGGTAAAGGCCCCTAAGAAGCCAGGGAGACAGACAGAAAGGACTTGGTTAACATTGGCAGAGAAAGGGTGAGGAGCCGGGCTGCAGGGGTGGAGGTCATGGTATAAAGTCTAGTATCTTGGGGGATTTTGTTTGTTTGTTTTGTTTTTGAGATGGTCTGGCTGTGTAGCCCTGACTGGCCTGGAACTCATAGTGATCTGCGGGCTTCTGCCTCTGCTGGGGTTAAAGGCTATGTCCTACCACTGGCCCTGTATAATATTTTAAAAGACTTTTTCTTTTCTTTCTTTCTTTCTTTCTTTTCTTTCTTTCTTTCTTTCTTTCTTTCTAAAATCTAAGCTATTTGAGGACTGTTTAGAATGTTAATACTAATCCGGGGGAAGTCAATGTTAGCCTGTTGATGACAGTTATTTGTTAAAAATTCTGATTACTTCCCTCTGATGATGGTCTGTGAAGACTTTAAGATCTTTTAAGATTCAAGAAAAACAGCTGTATTCAGCCAGTAAGCATTAAAGTTTCCCTGTCTTGGGCCGGAGAGATGGTTTGCTGGTTAGGAGCACCTGCTGTGCAGGTGTGAGGGCTGGGGTTTGAATCCCCACAGAACAGAAAGGAGCTCGCCACCGAGCCTGATGATCCTAGTTTGACCCTGGATAACTGACTCCTGAAAGCTGTCTTCTGATTTCCACATAGGCAGCATAGCGAGAACGTGCAAGCACATACCCTAAATAAATGTAACAAATTTAAAAAAAATCTGCTCAGGTGGCGGTGGCACACGCCTTTAATCCCAGCACTGAGGAGGCAGAGACAGGTGGATCTCTGTGGGTTCGAGGCCAGCCTGGTCTACATCTACAGAGTGAGTTCCAGGACAGCCAGGACTACACGGAGAAACTCTTATCTTGAAAAACAGTAACAAAACAAAACAAAAAAATCTGTAACTCCCAACTGCAAAGATCTGATACACAGTTTTGTTGAGAGGAAGTCTTGCTGTATAGACCAGGTTGGCCTTGAACTCAGAGAGCTACCTGTTTCTGCTTCCCCCATACTAGGATTAAAGGCATGAGCCAACAGACATGGCTTGATACTCTCTTCTGGGCTCTAATCGTGGATAGACAGGCGTAACCTCACACGAGTGTGCACATACACTAAGATGAATCTTTTAAAGGTTCCCTATGTCTCATTCACATCATTTGTTGTGTTTCTAATAACATTGTGAGTCATGTTATCTAAATCTCTCTTTCAACCTGTAAGGATTTCTATAAATCTTTGTTAGTTAAGTTCCTGCCAATCCTGAATTCTCTGTCCCAATTTCAATTTTTGAATAACATAATAAAGGGAATTACAATACAAACGAGAAAGTCCTTACCCTGTTAGAGTGATTATATATTAAAAAAGCTGAAAGAGAACGAATGTTGGTAAGAATGTGGAGAAAACCTTATGCGTTGTTGAAATTATGGGAAATGTATGGCAATTCCTCAGAAAGCTAAACATAAACGATCAGATTTGTTAGCAATTCCACGGTATCTCCAAAGGAATTGAAACCAGTTGAGTTAAATGTTAAATACATGTACCAGGATGCATGTGTGGAGGTCGGAAGACAGCTTGTGGGAGCCGCTCCCCCCCCCCCCCCCCCCCCCCCCCCCCGTACTGATCCCAGGGATGGAACTCAGGTCATCGGGCTTGGCGGCAAGCGCTTTACAAACCACAGCCATACTGTTGGCCCTCATGTTTCTAGTTGTGATATGTGGTGGATGCAGAAAAGTGTAAAGCCACATATGTACAGCTTGAGGAATAAATATAAGGAACTGTCCATATACTGACCTCCCCAAGCAAGAGCACCATCATTAGCTTCCAAGGTCTCCATAGACTCTCCTTGATATAGAAACTTCCGCTGTTTAATGCAGCCTCACTGTTTTCACTTCTGTGACTATTTCTTTTGTTTTCCAAAATTAACCATTCTTGTATACATCTCTAAGAAAAACTTTTTAATTTTAGCCGGTTTGTGACCTTAAATAAATGGAATGATACAATCTCTTTAATAGAGGTGTTTGTACCTTGTTTTACTGTCCTTGTGAGGTTCATTTTTACTGTAGCTTGGTTGGTATCATATTCATAGTGTCCTGCCATGTTTACATACCACAACTTTTTAGTCAATGTCTCTGTTTTCCGATACAGGGCTATGATGAATAGTGCTTTTATGAATTTTATATTAAAATATTTTTGATGTGTTTGGTAAAATACACATGGCATAGGATTGCCATTTTAAATTATCATTCAGTGTGTGGTGTGTGATATTAAGACTATTTACATTATTGTGCAACTTCATTAGGCCAGTATCTAATGAAAATGGTAGTACTGTCCATTTTTATTATGATCTTGTCATCTGTTTAAAAGAAAAAAATGTTACCTGACTTTTATAAAGATGAATGATGAAAGCCTCTAGAAATATTGTATACTGCATCACGTAATGTAATTCCTGATTGTATAGAGCCATTATACTTATCTCTTCTCTCCTTTAAATGTTCATTTTCATTTAAAATATTTATCTTTAAAAGTTAAAAAAATCATTATTTATTTTTTGAGGCAGTGTCTCATGTAACTCACCCCTTAGAACAAACTTCCTTTTTGGATTTTTGAGACTATGTAGCCCTGGCTGTCCTGGAACTCTCTTTGTAGACCAGGCTGGCCTTGAACTCACAGAGATCCGTCTGCCTCTGCCTCCCCAAGTGCCAGGACTAAAGGTATGTGCCACTATGTCCAGCTTAGAACGAACTTCTTTAGAGCAAGTCTTGTAAGTGATTTATGTATATTCAGTGTAAACCCCAAACTGTAATGAAACATACTGATGAGTCTACAAAATTTCAATGGTTTCCCAGGCTGTTTTTCCCCCTGTGATTATTCAAAGCAGTTTTGTATTTGCAAAAAAAAAAAAACCCAAAAAAAATGAGAGTGCCGTATACTCTTGTCAGGGTACTAGAAACGAATTGAAGTTTAGTGTCTTAGGTGCTATTTATTGAAAGGTGAGCTCTCTGGAGGTGAATGCTACATAAAGCTGTGGTGTTTTCCTTCACTAGATGATACTCCAAATCATACTAATTCCTCCAAGGAGGTCCCTTCTTCAGCTGTTTTGAGGAGCCTTCAGGTGAACGTGGGCCCAGACGGAGAAGAGACAAGGGCTCAGACTGTACAGAAGTCCCCAGAATTCCTGTCCACTCCGGAGTCGCCCAGCCTGTTGCAAGATCTACAGCCAAGTGACAGCACTTCCTTTATTCTTCTTAACCTAACAAGAGCAGGTGCGTTTTGATCCTTTCAGAACTCTTCTCAGTTTTTAGGGGAAAAAGTTAGAGGCTGGCCAATATTTAATACTGATAAGGTGCAGAGAATCTTTATTATTTGATTTCTTTAGAGAGTTGGTGTGGTCTAGTGACTAGTTGAATATATAAAGGAAGTACAAAGACTCTGTGATGACTCTGCATTTCCTCTTGTTCAAGTTTGTGAGATGGTTGGTTATAAATTTTGCCAAGTGTAAGAACAGTCTGCTCTGCATATTTTGGCTTTTATCATCCCTGTTCTTCTCTGCAGCAGGAGAATGCTGTCTGCTCCTTTAAGGCGTGTTGGGTGTTGGGTACTGTGTATCAAAATGGTAAATGCCTTGGATATGGGTGGTTTCGCTGTGTAGCACTGACTGTCCTGAATATGGATCCCTCTGCCTCATACTGCTGAGTGCAAGGGTAGAGTGTGCCATTATGCCCTGCAACAGAAACATTCCTTGTCTGGAAAATTAATGTGGTGCCCTTGACCAAGATAGAGCCAGAACAGGCTATGGGAGGATGTTTAGTTTCAAATGAGTCTGTTGGTGTTTTGATATTGGAGGCACATTGAGGAGGGAGTCCTTTAGAGGGTTTAAAATAGGAATTCGGAGTTCTGGAAAGATTTGGTATATAGTAGGCAGTTGGGCTGCTCATCACTTTCAGAAAATGTGAAAGGATTCTGTGATTCTAGAGAAGCTGAAAGCATACGTAGAGAAAAGGTAAGCCTAGGGCCAGGGGGACATTTAAGAGGACAGCAGAACAACAAGGAGAACTGGGAGAGGATGGTGAGTGGGAAGCCACAGGCACTAAGTGATTCTATAGGATGCACTAGTGAGATTCACCGTCTGTCTGGTGACCTTTGCAAACATACTAATTATTGGAGGATAGATGTGGGGAGAGAATGGAATGTGACTGAATGGAAATACAAGTTAGAAGGTAGAGTTGTTTTGAAGCTGAGTACATACCTGTAGCTGAAGCAGGAGGCCAAGTCTGAGGCCAGCCTAGACAACATAGTGAGACCTTGTCTCCAACAAACCAACAAAAAACTTGCGGGCGAGATGGCACACACCTTTAATTTCACACTTGGGAGGCAGAGACAGGCAGACCTCTATGAGTTCCAGGCCAGCCTGGCCTACAGAGTGACCACCAGGGCTCTTAACTGCTGCGCCATCTTTCCTGCTCCAGTGAGAGAATTTAACTGAAGCATACAAGAGAGAATGACTGAGCACGGGATTGGAATATTATTTCAAATGGGAGGTGGCCTGGTTGTCAGGAAAGAAGATTATGCCTCTGAAACAAGAGGAGGTAGAGTTAACAATAAGCGTGTGGGCTGAATGGAAAAGTGATATCTTAGTTATTTATAAGAACAGAAACCTGAAGTGAGAAGGAAAGGTGTAGAATGATTTGGTTTAGGACACGAAGTCTCTGGGCCAGGGCTAATGAAAGGATGTTGGCTAACCTTCCTGTGTCACTGTCCTCCTTCCAGGTCTGGGCTCTTCAGCTGAGCACTTTGTGTTTGTACAGGATGAGACAGAGGATTCAGGGAATGACTTCCTCTCTGGGGAGAGCGCAGACAGCAGCATCCCGTGGTTCCTCCGGGTCCAGGAACTGGCCCATGACAGTTTGATCGCTGCTACCCCGCGCACAGCTGGCAAAGAGCGCAAAGACCAGCAACAGTGGTGAGACGCCTGTGGCATTTCCTTTCTGGTTTTCGCAACGGGAGTTTGGGTATTGCAATAGCTGTGTTTTCAATCATGTTTAATTCAGATTACTTTATTGATGAGAATGGAAGCCTAAAAATGAGTTGCCCTATTTTATAAAACAACTTGGCTTTGTCTACCAAATCAACTAAACTCATGTTTTGAATTTCCAACTTTTAAGTAATGTACAGAGTATCTTTTAGAGAACAACCAGGGTCTGGGAATGATGGCACAAAACCTTAGTCCCAGCATTCATGAGGCTGACACAGGAGGATTTTTAAGGCCAACATGGGCTACATAGCCCCGTCTGCTAAAAAAGAGAAAATAGTACAGAGTCTAAGGTTATCTTGAATGTTTTTATTGTAATCATTCTTAAGTATGTAAAAATACAAATTTTATATAAACTTTTTATATCTAGAACTCTAAGAAGTTAAAATAGTTTTACCAGTTAATAAAAATACAACTATAAGCTGGGCGGTGGTGGCACACACCTTTAATCCCAGCACTCGGGAGGCAGAGCCAGGCGGATCTCTGTGAGTTCGAGGCCCGCCTGGTTTACAGAGTGAACTCCAGAACAGGCACCCAAACTACACAGAGAGACCCTGTCTCGGGAAAAAAAAATGTAGCAAGGAGAGTATAGCAATAGAAAGAGAAAGATTGCTAGGTGGGACAGAACCTGCTTTTGATCAGCTGTTCATAGGGTCTGTGACATGAGTACAGCACATTATATTCTGCTCTTTGGCTTTTCAGGGGAAATTTGGAAATATCAATCCCATTCATAAGTTGTATGTAATACAAAGAACCTCAGTATACTCGTGGCAGAATAAGGGACTATGAGTTTGATCCGTTGCTGTCCAACAATATTTTGGAACAGTGAAAGAAAAGGACCACCACCTGCTGATACGGAACTTGCATACATTTTTAATTAACTGACTTGATGCAATTTTAATGCAGCCATTGTTTACCCTTCTCTTTGACTCTACTTATGGAAGAGCATGCCTATAAGTGTTCTCTCTCTTATCAAAGTTTGGTTAAAATCTTTAAAACTCATCTGAGGTTTTACATTTTTAAACATTGGATAACTAAAGAGGGGTAAGATAGGAAATTGGAAGGTTGTTCTTATCCTTCCAGTGATGGGAAATGAACAAATTGAATCAAAAGACGGAAATCTTAAGAGTGGCATTTGTGACAAAAACCTTCTATAAACTCAGCCATAGCAACGGTTTTGTCTGAATACAGGATTTTATTTAGTTAATGTATTTATTTGGTTTTTTGAGATAGGGTTTCTCTGTGTAGACCTGGCTGTTCTGAAACTCTTTCTATAGACCAGGCTAGCCTCGAACTCACAAAGGTCTGCCTGTCTCTGTCTTCTGAGTGCTAGGATTAAAGGCATGCGCTACCACTGCCCGGCCAAAATGCAGGATTTTATTACCTAGAACTTCAAGTTACCTCTGTAGCCTCCACTCTGGGTGTTACTCCTCTACCAACTTGTGTTTTACAAAATGGTGGCATTTTTTGTTTTTTTTAAGAGTAGGGTTCTTTTTGAGACTACTCAGTCAAGGATGACCTTGAATCCTGATCCTACTACTTCACCTAAAAGCTGAGATTACAGGTGTGTACCACCATGCTTGGCTCCTACAGAATAGTATTAATTCTGCTTTTGAAATAATATAAAAAGGAACCGTATTTGATATTTTTACATTTGTCAGAAACTTGGTCTTGTTAAATAAAACATGATAACTGTGGGTAATTCTCTGGATGGGGATATAGAGTACTCTCATGCCTATATATAGGAAACACAAGCAGATATCTGATTAATGATCACTAGGAATGAAATGTAGGAGTTTCATTGTTTGAACCTAAGTATCTAAGCAGGACTCTTCCCTGAACTGTAAGTATGTCACTTGTTGCAGGAGAAAATGTCCACCTTGGCTCTGGCGATGGGCAGCCCAAAGCTTCTGGGCCCCTTCCTCAAGTGGAGAAGAGACTTAAGTGCACAGTTGAAGGCTGTGACCGGACGTTCGTGTGGCCAGCTCACTTCAAGTACCACCTGAAAACCCATCGGTGAGCAAGTCATGGAGGAACTTGTCCTGATGCTCCAGTCATGCTGGCTGAGACTGTCTTCTTAGTCCGGTGTGAGGAGAGATACACACTTGTAATCTCGGCCTCCAGTCTGGGCTATAGCAAGACCTTGGCTCAGAAACCAGGATCTCTGGCTCTTGTTTGGTTTTAGATGGAATCTTATGCTGCCCAAGTTGCTGCAGATTCTTCGAGCGTAAATGATCTTGCTACCTCAGCCTTCCAAGTGTTGTGTTTACAGGCATGCCGCCTAACATGAAGCCTCCTGTTTGGTTTTGGTTTTTGTTGTTCCGTATGCACGTGTGCACAGATATCAATGCAGGCAAAACACCCATTACATGAAAATAAATAAAATAAAAATAACAACAACAACAATATATGTGCCTAGGCTGTTACCTTAAATCTGAGAGGTTTGAGTTAGTGTTGAGTCGGGATGGGGCTTTTATAATTTTAACAAGCTGGGTTATTTTGATATATCCAAGTTTGGGAGTTCATTGTGTGCCTTGAGAGTCAGTAGAAATGCTCACTTGTCACCACCAGCACAAAGTGTTTTCAGGTCCTGTTGCTTATGATGTCTTTACAGGAACGAGCGCTCCTTCATCTGCCCTGCAGAAGGCTGTGGGAAAAGCTTTTATGTGCTGCAGAGGCTGAAGGTGCACATGAGGACACACAATGGGGAGAAACCCTTTATGTGCCATGAGTCTGGGTGTGGTAAACAGTTCACCACAGCTGGCAACCTGAAGAACCACCGTCGCATCCACACAGGTGTGCAGCTCTGCATTCCCCTCATTGGCCCTGCTCCTGCTTGCCGCTTGCTTATGCTTAGGAGAGCAATCTGGGAGTAGAACTGAAGATAGAGTGGTGTTCCTAGACGCTGAAAGAAGATTTTTCTTCATTTCAGTGTCTTGTGCATTCTCTTCATTCATTATCATCTGTGTGTGAGGAATGGACAGCATTGATTTCTGTCTCCAGAAGCCTATAACTTGTAGGAAGAAATGTACGGTTGTCATAGATAGCAGTGACACCAGGAGGCGATGGACAAGTCAACCTGTTTTCCAGTCTCTCTGAACGTTGTGTAGTTGCATTTGTTGAGTCAGACAAATGTTGCAGAGCACTAAGTATGACCCTGAACGTGAGGTGCTTCCGTTCTTGTTAGAGCTCACGCCATGAGCAATAAAATAAATGTCAGAATGGAAGGAGCAAGATGAAGATTCCTTGCTTCTTAGTCTGAGATCCTACGGGTGCTTTTGGAGCCATCCTCAGAAACGTGTCCCTGCAGAACTTAGTCACTGAACTCAGATCACCGTGAGAATGGGCACCCCCTCCCTGCCTTTGTGCCGCTCTGTCTCTGCTCAAGTGACGGGAAGTTTGCTTCCAAGGCATTTAGAAAGTAAAGGCCAAGCTCAAACCACAGTTGTTCTAGACATGACTCCCTCCAGTTGGCCTAAGCTTTCGGTGTGTTGGGGAGTGGACAGTTCTCTTTTCAGCCTTCTTGAAATAGCAAATGGTCTTATCCCAAGAAGGGAATGTGAATAAAAAGTTGGAAGGCTGTCTGGTGGTCTGTATTTCAGAACATTGAGAGGCATCATTTGCTGGGTACCCTGTTGAAATTATATGGCATACGTTGAGGAAACAGAATGAGTAAGTCATTGAAAGCAGAACCACATGCTGGCCGGTTCTTACAGGGCTGAGCCTTTGCCTCCCTTTCTGTCTCTAGGAGAGAAGCCTTTCCTTTGTGAAGCCCAGGGATGTGGCCGTTCCTTCGCCGAGTATTCAAGCCTTCGGAAACACCTGGTAGTTCACTCAGGTACTAGAACCTGTGCTGTTCATAGACTTCAAACCCAGTAGGAAACAAGGGTGGGAAGGTGGTGTGCAGTATTCTAAGAAACGCTTTCCATCATAAGGTAATAAAGCTCAAGACTGAGAGATTAAGGCCCTTAATAATTATATTCAGAAGGTCTTCTCATCAGTTAGATTTATTGTTCTCTTCAGTTACTGAGGAACTTGCTAATGCAGACCTTTTTCTGAGATCTGTGGGGGATCTTTTTATATGTTATATTTAATATGGATCCTGTATTGACATTTTCATTCCTCTGGGGGAGGATTTCAAAATCCAGAGCACAGTAGAAGACTGTCAGTAGCAGCAGGGTCTGTGACATTCCTGTCTTCCGAGAAGGCATTGGTCCTGCTTCAGTCACCATTCTGACAGAAACTGCCTGGGCCCATTAGGACTTCATGGTAGCCAGTGGTGTAGAAGAAAAGACCCAGTGACCTGCTTTTCGCTTTGTGTTAAATTCCCTGCAGTTCCGTCAGCTTGCTCATTCTATGCAGATGGCTTAATCCCCCCTGATAAAAACGACTTTCAGACTTTCTGAAAACATTGTATAGCAGCTGACTTTGTAAGCTCAACGGAAAAATCTAAAGTGATATTTGTCTCCCTTCCCTCCTTTCCCATCTTCCCAAACAGATCGGCACTGACGGGGTGGAGGCTAGAGGACTGTTGATTTGGATGAAGACAGCAAAGCACTTCAGTGAGAGTCAGGGATGTGGAGATGGACAGTCAGGCAGGGATGGGAATTTCATAGTTGAGATTCAGTGCTGGAACCGTTTTATCTTCATTTTGTTGATACAGGTCTTATGTAGCACAGGATGATCTTGAACCTCTGATCATCTTGCCTCCACCTCCAGGTGTTGGGACTGCAGGTGTGGTCTTTGTACACTCGAGGCAAGTATTTGGCCAACTGAGCTCTGTCTCCGGCTCCTACGCAGTTTTTATATGATGACAAGTTCCAAGTAAAAGTGTCAGGCTGGTGGCTTGTGGGCCAGACTGTGGACTTCACATGTGTATTCCTTCCGTCTAGAGTGCTTTGTTGTACTTGTATAAAACCATGTCAGATGTATAGTCAGATACACACAAGAGTAGAGAAATAGACAGTTTCTTAGGCCTATTTAGAAATAACTTCTTGCTTTTATCTTATATTCAGTCCATGTTCTGTTCCATCCAGTTGTCTCCAAAATAACTTCAGTTCATTTATTTTAAATTTTACTTATTTTATGTTGCTGGAAATTGAAACCAAAGCCTCTTGCGTAATAGGCAATCATTTAACTGCTGAGCTACAGCCTCAACCTCGAAGTCGGTTCTTTTAGAAAAGGATACCCTGGGGTCTAATACTGCTCACTCTTGGCTGTGAAATCTTCTTTGAGCCTAAGTCTTTTTATACTGTTGTTTGTTTGGTAGACTTGTTACAGAACCGAGTTCTGGGTCCTGTAGCAGTACCATCCTCTGGATTCGTCAGCTTCCCTTCACGTCTTTCCCCCGGTGCTGGAGCTTGAACCTGGGGCCTCACACAGCTGGGCAGCAACTCTGCCACCAAAGAGTTGTTTCCCAGCACCTGCTTCTTTGGTGTCCAGCTTGTTTGCCTGTACTGAGCTCTAAAGGCTTCAACCCTTCAAAATTGGGTGCAAGAGTACGGTGTATGTGGTACTGTGTACTTCATTTGTGTCTCATCAGACCCACACAGGTCTGGTGGACAGAGTTACCAGTGGGTTCAGGTGGTGTCAACCAGGTCCTCAAGGTCCTCTCTGAATCTCCACCTGTGTTTTGCCCCTGATAGTTAATGGTAGTTTTCCTTGTATTCTTTCACATTAGCTAGAATTCTTCTGTGTGATGGGACTCTTCTCCATGAAGTAGGGCTGTTTGATCATTTACACAAGTCAATGGCAAGTTAAATAAAAAGGCTTTTTATTATGAGCTTGCTTTTGTTTTTTGTTTTTGTTTTTGTTTGCTCAAGCAGGCCTGGACTGGAACATACCAGGCTGGCCTTGAATTCCTGCCTCGACTTCCCAAGTTCTGGGATTATTTTTTTATTTTTTTTTTAAAGATTTATTTATTTATTATGTATACAATGTTCTGCCTGCATGTATGACTGCAGGCTAGAAGCGGGCACCAGATCTCATTACAGATGGTTCAGAGCCACCATGTGGTTGCTGGGAATTGAACTCAGGACCTCTGGAAGAACAGCCAGTGCTCTTCACCTCTGAGCCATCTCTCCATCCCAGTTCTGGGATTATTGAAATGCATTACCATGCCTGGTCTTCATTGTGAACTTTCAGAATAAGGAACTGGTGCTTTGGTTACTTCTAATGCAAATTAAATTGGTTTCTTGACTGTTTATAGCTAGTATAGAGACATGGAACAGAGGACTGGAGAGATGTCCCAGTAGTTAAGAGAGCACTACTTACTGTCCTTCCAGAGGACCCAGGTTCAGTTCTCAGCACCACATCAGGTGTCTTGCATCCTCCTGTAACTCCAGTTCTAGGAGACCTCATACCCTCTGGCCTTTGCGGGCACCTGCATGCAAGTGATGCATAAACCCACAGAGAAGCACACATATTCTCATATAAATTAATCTGAAAAAAGAAATACAAATGAATTTTTTGTTTGTTTTTATTTTGTTTTGTTTTCCTTTTGAGACAGAATCTCACTATATAGATCTGGCTGGTCTGGAATTCACTAAAATCTTCCACTCAAGTTCTGGGCGTGTACGATCACATCCAGCTATTTGGTTTTTTTAAAGTAAGACTTTGGAAAGGTCTGGTAGTATATTGCGTAGCACTCAGAGGCTGATACAAAAAGGATTGCCATGAATTTGAAGCTAGCCTGGGCTATATAGTGAGTTCCAAGATAGCTGGGCCTACAGAGTGAGATGTCTGTAATTTATTACCTAAAAGAAAAGAAAAGAATAGAAATGGAGATGGTTCAGAGTGGTCTAGAGCTCACTGTTGTAACCCAGGTTGGCCTTCAACATTTGTTTTAGCCTTCCTGTCTTTAGTCTCCTAAGGAATATTGGTACATAACTTTAATCTGTGAGACACTTACTTGCGTGGTCTAAATCATTAGCCATTTAAAATAGTGCTGCAATAATAAGCTATGTCTAGGTTATTTCCTGTTGTAACTTAAGAGAGGTGGGACTCCTCGATGACGGACAAAAGCTTCTGTGTTGTTTCTAGGTAATGTCAGGTTCTCCACCATGTATGTCGTGGTTTTTTGCATTCTCATCAGCAATGAAAATTGCTGCCTAATGCTTTTACCAGTTGTAAATTGGTTCCCAGTATTTACAAGTTTATTTAAAAATCCTCAGTTCTAGCTTCTTTAAAAAAAAAAAAATCTAGCAGAACAAGGCTTCTGTCTACATGTGGTTAGAACTGAATAGCAAGCAGCTGCCCTTGAACTGGGGAAGTACTCTCCATTTTACTCCTTTGTGCTACTTGCCAGACCCCTGTAAACATGAGTGTTTGCCCATGGAAATTAGCTTTCCAGCTTTGTTCTGAGTGTGGTTGTCTGAGTAGGTGAGTGAAGACTTTTGGGGACTTGTAAACAGATATGATAGTTCAGATCATTTTTGTTAAAAGAACTGTTTGCAGATATTGAAGATCTTGAGTCTTGATAGGATGTAAGATGTGGGATATTATGAACCCAGGGTTGTAATGAACCCTTGAGGTAGGTGTGATGGTTGATGGAAGACTGTTGGAAAGGAAATAAACACTTTCTGCAAGTACCATGATGCCACATTGAGGAGGCTCTTTTGGAAGGCCAGTGGGACTTTGGTCCAGAAAGAAGTAGTGCTGGGCTGGGCGGTGGTGGCACAGGCCTTTAATCCCAGCACTTGGGAGGCAGAGGCAGGTGGATCTCTGTGAGTTCAAGGCCAACCTGGGCTACAGAGTGAGTTCCAGGAAAGGCGCAAAGCTACACAGAGAAACCCTGTCTCGGAAAAAAAAAAAAAAAAAAACCCAAAAGAAGTAGTTCTGGACCCAGTGCATGTGCTAAGCCCTCCTGGGGTGGCCTTCGTGCCTTTCCTGTGAAAGAGCATCCGTAAGTCTTCTGTCTACTTGCTTCCCGTGAGAACTGTATACTGTCTTTTGGGCTGTCCTGTCTTAACATAGTTCTTTTTGCAGGAGAGAAACCTCATCAGTGCCAAGTCTGTGGGAAGACCTTTTCTCAGAGTGGGAGCAGAAATGTGCATATGAGAAAGCATCACTTGCATCTGGGAACCACTGGGAGTCAAGACCAGGAACAAACTGGTGAGGAGAATGATCATAGTGGAGAACTGTGTTCAACAGCCACGGCGTTGGCCTGCTTGACTATTTGGAAATCTAGTTAGGTTTGGGGTAGAGAGACTTGGTTTCATTTGATGGACTCATAGTTTGTAACAGCTGGACAGTACAGTCATCTGCAAACTTTCAAAACATACTTTCTTGTTGTTCATGTTCATCCCCTCACAGTAAAGGAACTTGATAAATGATGAGTTGTAAATCCCAGAACACATACTATTAAAAGTTCCACCAAGGGCTTTGCATGCAGCTCAGGAGTAGAGAGCTTGCTTAGCATGTGTAAGACCCTGGGTTTAAACACCACAAAAGGTGTGTATGTGTGTGAACATGTGTATACACACACACAAGTAAATAAATAGTGATTTCTCTGATGGTTAACACCTGTAGATCCACCTGGAAGGCTGAGGTGGGAGGACAATCTGAGCAACATGTTGAGATCCCTGTCTTAGGAAACAAACAAACAAGCCAGGTGTGGTAGCGCATGCCTTTAATCCAGGTACATTAAATTAAATTAAGGTAGAAGTGGGAGATCAACAGTTCAAGGCCAACCTCAACTACATAGCAAATTTGCAGCTAGCCTGGGCTACTTGAGACCCTGTCTCAGAAAACAAAAAATAGTAAGTAAATGTTTCCCTAATGAGTTTGAGGTCAACTAGGTGGTCTGTGATTCAGCTTTTAGGGAGCATGGGCATAAAAGATTTCTATATAACTGAAGATTTAACATTTTTTATTTAATAGTTTGGCAGCCTTTTACTGTACTTTAAAATTGATCGAACCCCTTTTTCTTTTCCATGTCTTTCTTTAAAAAATTGTAGATATTCCTTTCCTCCTCATTTCGTCTCTATTATATGCTGATCTTCAGATGGTGGTCACATGAACAGATAATTATCCCTAAGGATTGGCTTCCCCTGTAGGCTTGTTCTTGTTATCTGAAAGTGAGTGAAATAGGAGATGGGTCCAAGACAGAAACTGACAGTTCTGAGAGGTAGCCAGCCCCCTCCCTGTGAGGGGCTGAGGACCAGGCACAGCCCTCACTGCTGTGTGTCTCCCTCCTCTTCTCTGTGCAGCCGAGCCACTAATGGGCAGCAGTTTGCTTGAGGAAGCTTCAGTACCCAGTAAAAACCTGGTGTCTATGAGTTCCCAGTCCAGCCTCGGTGGAGAGTCCCTGAGTCTACCAAATACCAATTCTATTCTTGGAGTTGACGATGGTAAGACTAGTTTTTTATTGGGGGGAAACAAGTTGTAACTCAGGGCTAAAGAGTAAAGTAGCTCCAAAATTGGAGGCTTGAGTAGTAGTACCTCTTGTATGATGGTATGATTGAACAGTATTTGAATTTATTCTCTGGGGTGGATAAATGAATCTTTTTTTTTTTTAATGATTAAAACAATGTTAACACAAGAATAAAGAAAAAAATTAAAAGATAAAATTATCTGTAATCCTTAGCATCCTAGCCCAACCGTGTCTGTCTTTCCTGTTGCAGTTATGGAAGAGCTTAACTTTTAAAACATTTAAACAGAGCATAACCAGGTTTACAGAGGAGAGACAGAGCAGTTTCTCCATACCTTCAAAAGCCATATCTTCTGGAGAAAAGCAAGGGCTCTCTAGGAAACAGTTGCTCCTCTGGTATAGAAATTTCACCCAGCTTACACAGGCCAGGCCCTCTTCTCTGAAACACTTACCAGGTGAGGCCAGCATGCATTTATCCAGTGCCTACTGTGTGCCTGGCACCATGGGAAAGACTAAAGGAGGAGGCCGGGGCCATAAGCTGTAGTTGAAAAGTTGAAACAGCATAAATGTGTGAAACATCATTGAGTAAATAGATGAAATGACACCAGCCATCAGCAAACATTCATTATACAGTACAGTCTGGAAGAGCAGACCAAGCTACAGAGCCTCCAGAAAAAAGACTTATAATTTGCTTGAGGGCTAAGTGGTTTGTCTATAAAACTATTCCAAAAGATTTTCATGGTGACCCTGCTCCCCCCAATGAATGTCTACTAAGTGTAAGGTCCTGTGTCTTAGTCACACCGTCCTTCACAGTCTGAGGCATAAGTGACCGTGTAACTTCTGTGTGGCGCTTACAAGGCCTGAAATGTGCTGCCCGGTCCACCCGATCCTGAGCAGTACTAGTGCAGAGCACATCAGGAGACAGGGAAGTTGCGTGGAGAGCTTGGCCGGCTTTGAAGAAGCAAGTTCAAGGGCGGAAGGGACACTCGGTATGCATTCTGAAGGCAGGACTAGCTCAGGTTCTTGACGTGGACATCCTGCTCAGAACGTCAGTATTGACGGCCTCAAGGGCTGGCCCTCGCCCGTTCTCTGCTCTGCCTGCCTGTGCAGTGTTTGCCCTAGTTCATACAGTTGTCATCCAGGCAATAGTCCAAAAAACTGTTCTTCTAAATTGTTACATTGAAAAATTGTCATTCTTATAATAGCCAGGTTTTTTTGACTTCCCACCCTCCTTTTGTAATACTTTCTAAATCCACTAACAATGAAAAAGTAAAAGAACTTGGGATTGAGTTTTTCAGGGAACAGATTTTAGCATTTTTAATGATTGGTTTGATAAAGCAGTGGCTGTGTACTTGTGGATTCACTATTCCCTGAAAATGAATTTTCCTGTTGTTTCACAGAGGTGCTTACTGAAGGATCCTCCCGCCCCCTGTCTGCAGTGACGGGTGTGACACATCACTTGGTGACCATGCAGTCGGGGAGGCAGTCCTATGAAGTTTCTGTCCTGACTGCAGTCAATCCACAGGAGGTAAAGCTGCCTGCCTCCTGCCCTGCTTTGTTTCTGTGCCGACTTCAGTGGACAGGGATTAGAGTCTAGTTCAGTGGATCTACAACTGTGCCGCCTCCGCTTTCTGTAGCTTGGGCTGGCTTGTTCTCCAGCAGTAGTCCAGTGGTACAGTAGTCCAGTGGCACAGGAGTCCAGTGGTACAGTAGTCCAGTGGCACAGTAGTCCAGTGGCACAGGAGTCCAGTGGCACAGGAGTCCAGTGGCACAGTAGTCCAGTGGCACAGTAGTCCAGTGGCACAGTAGTCCAGTGGCACAGTAGTCCAGTGGTACAGTAGTCCAGTGGTACAGTAGTTCAGTGGTACAGTAGTCCAGTGGCACAGGAGTCCAGTGGTACAGTAGTCCAGTGGTACAGTAGTTAGTCCAGTGGTACAGGAGTCCAGTGGTACAGTAGTTAGTCCAGTGGTACAGGAGTCCAGTGGTACAGGAGTCCAGTGGCACAGGAGTCCAGTGGCACAGGAGTCTAGTGGTACAGGAGTCCAGTGGTACAGGAGTCCAGTGGCACAGGAGTCTAGTGGCACAGGAGTCCAGTGGCACAGGAGTCTAGTGGTACAGGAGTCCAGTGGCACAGTAGTCCAGTGGCACTGCAATCTGGTGTTGTCTTGTGAGTTGGGAGATTGACTCGACACTCTGAGGCCTGAGCACTCTTATACATACTTTTGTAAAGTTTACATTTTTGTTTTGAATTATTTGTACCCTGTGTGTGTGTCACGGATGCACATGATTGAAGTATCCATGGAGGTCAATAAAGAGGGTATCAGGGCGGTGGAGGCACACAACTTTAATCCCAGCACTCTGGAGACAGAGGCAGGCTGATCTCTATAAGTTGGAGACCAACCTGTTCTACAAAGCATGTCCCAAGACAGCCAGGCTGTTACACAGAGAAACCCTGCCTTGAACCAAAAGTAGGGTATCAAATTCCCTGGAGCTGGAGTTACAGGCAGTTATGAACCACGTAACATAGGTGGTGGAACTGAACTCAGGTCCTCTTCAAGAACAGTATTTGCTCTCTTAACCACTGAGCCATCTATTCTGCCCCATCATACATATTTCTTAATGAGTTGTGTTTATTCCCACTGGTTTCTGCCTCATTGGATTGCTGGTTCAAAGCTAACCTGGCAGTCTAGGCTATATTGTGAGACTACCTCTCAGAAAAACAATACCACATTTCTTTCATGTATGGAATCTAAATTAAAACAAAAAACAAGGGTCTAGGGAGATGTCTCAGTTGGTAAAGTAACTATGATGGAAGCACGAGGACTTGAGTTCAAATCCCTAGTACCCGTGTTAAAACCAGATGTGGGTGGTATGGATCTGTAACATTAGTGCTAGGAGGCAGAAACAGGTGGATCACAAGAGCTCACTGGCTAGCCAGTCTAAGAAATTAATATTTGCGCTCCAGGTTCAATGAGAGACCTTACTCTCAAGAAATGTGGAGAAGGGTCATCAAGATAACTGAGCTGGAAAAGGTGCTTGCCACCAAGCTTGATGATCTGAATTGGATTCCTACAACCCATGTAATGGAGAGAGCTGACTTCATGACATATCTTTGTGGTTTCACACAGGCCGTGCACACAGAAAGTGTAGAAAAGGTGTTTCAAAAAGTTGAAAACAATTGGCAAAGGTGTGGGTGAGCCAGCCTCGCTGTTGTGAGCATGGGAGAGCTGTCCCCCTTACTCATCTGTCATGTGGCACCCCCCCCCCCCCCCATCAATGCCTGACACAGTTGGGAGAGCTGGCCCTCAGGAGAGCTTTCCTGCTCCTCATCACCTGCCCCTGTGCCACACCTAGGCAACACAGTAGAGCTGGCCCTGAAGGTATAGGTGTGGGAGATCTGACCCTGAGGACAGGAAAGCAGGAGAACTGGCCCCGCCCCTTGCTCATCGCTGCAAGGGCTGAACTAGCCACGGCAATGCAGGAGAGTGAACCCTGGTGGTAAGGACAGGAGAGCTGGTGGGCTGACCAACCCTGCAGCTGCCCAGGCCCAGAACCAGGGTTATGTGTTGGCCCACCCCAACATCTACTTTATTGGTGATCTGCTGGAGCATGTGAAGCTGCAGGATCTCCACAACGCAGGGCAACAGCAGGATAACCAAGAGGAGTTCCAGTGAGGGCCCAGCATCGATAGTATAGCAGAAACCAGAGGCCTCAAAGCAGACCAGTGACTCTGCAGTGAACACTTGCAGGAAAGGATACATGGATAAAAGGGTTTACTGCATGTTCACTGTGTCACAATGCAGCTTCCATGATGAGATTGAGTTTCCCTTTTTTCTCTTATCTTCTTCTTTTCTCTTAAATTTTACCTTATTTTGTGGGGGAGGTTGCAAGGGCAGAGGGCAGATATGAAGGGATGGGGAAATGAATGGGATGGAGATGCATTGCATGATGTGAAAGACAAAGAATAAATAAAAAGTTTTTAAAAAATCTGAAAACAACAAAATGGTGGAGAAGCAAGAGAAAGACACCCAATATTAATAGGAAAAGACACCCAACATTAACTTCTGGTCTCCACACTTGCACACACGTGCGCACGGACATAACAAAATACACACACACATATACATTATACACACCTACACACAAGAAAACAAAAAATGATGGAGAGATGGCTCAGTAGATCAAGCTCTTGCCAGGCAAACCTCAAGGCTGTCATTCAGATACCAAGCACTGGTAGAAATACTGGGTAGTTGTGTCAGGTACTTGTCAGTCCCAGCATTCACTGGGGCAAGGTCGCTAACTAGACTAACTAGAATTTGGCAAGCTCTGGGTTCACTGAGACTCTGTCTTAGTATATACCGTGGAGAGTGATCAAGGAAGACATCTGACGTCAGCCTTAGGCCTCCACACTCATGTTCCTGCATGTATGCAAGCATGCACACACACCATTTTACAACTGCGATGGATGGCAAGACACTAACCATGGGGAGACTGAGCTGGGGCCATGGCCTGTGCCTGTAGCTCCAGTGTTCCCAGCTGAAATAAGGGGATTACAAGTTCAAGGCCAGTCTGGATTACAGCTAGATCCTATTTCAAAGACAAATGAATAGATAAGTAAGGAAATAAAAACAAACACCCCTGGAAGTAGAAGGGGAGCAATATATTTGGAAAAAAGAGGGGGTTGGGATTTCAATAGAACAAGAAAGGTCAATCAGGGTATGATCCATGCAAATATTTTTTTATTTGTTTTTTGTTTTTTGGGACAAGGTTTCTCTGTAACAGCTCTGTCTATTCTGGAACTCACTCTGTAGACCAGACTGGCCTCAAACTCACAGAGATCCACTTGCCTCTGCCTCCTGAGTGCTGGGATTACAGGTGTGTTGACACGTGCCTGTAATTCCCACTGAGAGACCAGAAGAATTATGTGTTGGAAGCCAACTTAGACTACCAAGTGAGTTCCAGGATATCCTGGGCTACAGAGTGACCCCTTCTCTCAAAAAAAAGGGTCGAAATTGGGCCAGCTGTCGAAATAGCACATACCTTTAATACCCGTATTTGAAGGCAGAGACAGGCAGATCTCTATGAGTTTGAGGCCAACCTGGTCTATATGATGAATGTTAGGCCAGCCAAGTCTACATAATGAGACCCAGCCATAAACAACTACAACAAAAACATCTAAGGAAAAAAGAAAAGGCCAAAAATCTTTATCTGAAACGTTCCCTGTTCAAAAAAGAAGATGTCATTTATTCTGCTATGGTCATGAGTATGGGAGTCAACAGGCCAAACCATCTGAGCTAAAGAACCTTGTTCAGTTGCTTGTTGGCTGAGAACTACTGTCCCAGTCAAGGAGATTTAGATAATTGTGAGCTCTTCCAACTGTATCGTCTTGACCGACCCAGAAAACAGAAGAGAAACAGGCCTTGGTCTTGAGAGCATGATTTATCACAAGTTCACTGCATGTGGATAAGCTCTCTGCAAAGATCCCTCCAGTATTTGGTTTGGCTTTACAACTGCTCCCTTTCCCTTTCCTTTCAGTATAATCTTTATGCCCTGGTAAGCATTAGAGTATCCAAATGACTCGACGTTCTACATTAAGTACTTTAAATATATTAACTCTTGGGTTGTCTGGAATCACAGGGCTCTGGGCATTCATGTCAGCACACCCTATCAGGACTTTACGTTTGCTGTTGTGACTTATTTTGTACTGAACATTCTACTGTTAGTATCATTGGTTCTAAGTTACTTTTTGTAGGTTGCTGTTTTGGAACCAGTCATCTCTGTCTTCTGCAACTGTCCCCTCTGTTTTTGCCTCTCTTCATTTCCCTTCTTTGAAATTGATCTCATGGAAATAGCTTTTAGAGGGTCTATTGAGAGAGGTGTGAGTATAAAAACCCATGTGTCTTTCACCCAACTTGAATAATTATTTTTATGTTTTGACTGCATGTATGTATGTGTATCCCATGCATGCCTGGTTCCCTAGGGGGCCAGAGAAGGCATCAGATGCTATTGAACTGGAGTTACAGGTAGTTGGGAGCCACTGTGTGGGTGCTGGGAACCAAATTCACATTTTCTGCAAGAGCAGCAAATGCTCTTAACTGCTGAGCCATCTCTCCAGCCCCTCAGTACTTGACGTTAGACTATGTTTGTTTTCTCTTACTATTTATGCCAGAATATTTTAAAGTATTATAGACCTATCTGTAATTTTTTTTTTTTTTTTTTTTTTTTTGGTTTTTCGAGACAGGGTTTCTCTGTGTAGCTTTGCGCCTTTCCTGGAACTCACTCTGTAGCCCAGGCTGGCCTCGAACTCACGGAGATCCGCCTGCCTCTGCCTCCCGAGTGCTGGGATTAAAGGTGTGCGCCACCACCACCCGGCTTGTAATTTTTTTAAGAGTATACCTCTTAAAAGATAAGGATTTAGGAAATAACTCTATTTCCATACCCAACAAGTTTAGTAATAATTTTTTATCCTCTAATATTTAGTTCCTGTTTTTTATCTCCTCAAAAATGTCTTTGGTTGTTTAACTTGAACCAAAACCCATGTATTGCATTTGGTTAACACATTACTTTGTTTCTCTGTTGCTGTGATTTAAACACCATGACCAAAAGCAACTTGGGGAAGAAAAGGTTTATTACAACCCCATCACGGAGGAAAGCCAGGGCAAGAACCTAGAATCAGGCACTGAAGCCGAGACCAGGGAGGAATATTGCTTACTGGCATGCTCTGCCTGTTTTCTGGTGGGACTGGGGAGGTAGCTCATTTTGGTCAAGTGCTTGCCATACAAGCGTGAGGACCTGAGTTGGCTCCCAAGAACTCTTGTAAAACAGCCAAGCATGGTGACATATGCCTGTGGTCCTAGCACTGGGGAGCTAAAAAAAATTCTAGGTTTGGCGCACATGCTTTGTAATCTTGTACTGGGAAGGTAGAGACGGGCAATATGTGAACACATCAGCCAACTGACCTTGTCAAAATCCATGAGTTCCAGGCTAGCAAGAGCCCTTGTCTCAAAAAAAACCACACACACACACACACACACACACACACACACACACACACACACACACACGGTGGATGGCATGTGGACCTCCTTCATGCACATATATACATACACACACAGGTGGAAACTGGTTTCATCAGTTATTCAAAAACTGAACAGTATTGAGTGAAATATCAGTGTTTGCTATAGCCCCGTAGGAACCCTTCAGGCCCATCTCCCTTCACCACAGAAAAGGTTTTAAGCCAGTGAAACCCCAAATCTCTAATGGGTAGGTTCCTGCTTCAGGACTTGGAACAGAAACAGCTCCCTTTCCTGCTTGTCTGTTTTGGGTTGACTCTGACTTTGTAACTTTGTTCTGCCATTACCGATTTCCCTCTGTGTTGACTCTTCCGTCACCGACTGGCGAGTATGAACACGATTGTTGAGCCTATAGATTCAGGTTATTTTATTGCCGTAGTTAATGTGGCAGCCAGGCATGGTGGCTCACGCCTTTAATCACAGCACTCAGGAGACAGAGGCAGGCAGAGCTCGGAGTTCAAGGCTGGTCTGGTCTACATACTAAGTTCCAGGACAGCCAGGGCTACACAGAGAAAACCCTGTCTCACAAAACAACAACAAAAGCAAGCTTTTGGGGGCTAGAAAAATGGCTCAGTAGTTAAGAGCACTGGAGGCTCTTCCATAGGACCTGAGTTCAATTCCCAGCACCTACACTGCAGTTTACAACTGTAACTCCAGGGGAATCCAACACCCTTATATACACATATATGCAGGCAAATACCAATACATATGAAATAAATCATTTCTTAAAAATTAAAAAAACTGGAGTATAAATTAGTTCTGTCCATCATCCTTACTGAATTTATCAGTGCATTCCCCAGACTCCATTCTTAACCCTTTTAAAGCATGAACCTAATTAGTCATCAATAAATCCAAGAGTCAGATATTGGGGTAATAACCTGAAAGATGAGAGAAGCAGAGGAGCAGCCACCAGTGCCTTCGGACATTTCTGACCAATCTCTGCCCTGCCTTGTCACTTCCTCCCTCTCCCTCCCTAGTGCTGGGACTAACGGTGTGTCCCCTATGGCTAGCTCTGCTCTCTCATCTCCAGGCAAGCTCTATTTGTCAGAACACAAACAAGTATCACACAACACCCTTTCGTTTAGTCTAAGCTGTTCTTTTGCTTCTCTAATTCATCCATAACCTAGTCTATATTTGTTTTCAATTTTATAGTTACTAAATCAAGGAGATTTAACTGAAAGACAGACATGAGTATGCTGACTCCTGGAGGAGCAGCTCTATCTGCCCCCAGAGTGCATGATGGGAACAAGATCCAAAAGGCTCACATTCTGCCAGAACTAAAATGAATCTGTGAAGGACAATGACCTCACCCTGCCTCTGTTCATCTTCCCTGGCAGAGAAGAGGGATGTCTGAGGGCCTCTCTTCAACCTCCATCTGATCCAGACAGAGTGAGGCAGTGACGAAGGCTGGGTACCTGTAGCCGCCTCTCACTCTTCCCACTGCAAAGTTCTGGGGTGGACTTCTCTCAAAAGCAAGTTTAATGATGTGTTGGATGAAGATTTTCATTGTGACTGTTCAGGTTTCCCTTTGAAGAGTCTTCATCCTAGACCCAGCTGTCTTTTCAGAGGGTTGAATGATTTCCTGCCTCCAACCACAGAACTTCACCAGGACATTGAGTTTTCGAGATGCCTTGTTGCTTTGAAGAAGGAAGTGATGTCAATTATGTTGTGGCATTTTTCCTTTAGCAACCTGAGTAAAGGACTCTCAGCCACTGGGCTGTAAAAAAATAAATTACTTGAATCTCCCCTTGGCCCAGGCTGAGGTACCAACTTACCCTGTACACCTCGACTCGGTCATTTTTTGTTTCGTTTGGGACTTAAAATAGCATGTTATGAGGGGGGGTTGTTTATTTTTGTTTTGTTTAAGTTAAAAACCACATGATCTAGAGTTTCAGTTTTCCTTTTAAATAAACAAAACAACCCAATCGGCTCTTTGGCTCTTGTTTTAGACCAGTGGTCTTCAACCTTCCTAATACTACAACCCTTTAATGCAGATCCTCATGTTGTGGTGACCCCAACCATAAAATTATCTGTTGCTACTTCATAACTGTAATTTTGCTACCGTTATGAACTGTAACATGAATATCTGATGTGCGGGATATCTGATGGGGTCACGACCCGCAGGTTGAGAACTGTTTTAGACAGATGTGTTCTTAGAGAAGTCAAGAAAATAATCCAGTCTTTCTCTTTAAGATATGGCACTGAAGAGAGAGGGATAGGAGCTCATGCCTTTAAGGCAGTCAGATCTCTTAGGAGTTTGAGACCAGCCTTGTCACATAAGTCCCAGGGCAGTCAAGTCTACACAGAGACACGACACTGATAAGCCAGGTGTGGTGGTGCCCCAGCATTCAGAGGACGGACTTCTGAGTTTGAGCCCAGCCCGATTTACATAGGGAATTCCAGAACAGCCAGGGCTACACAAACAGCTCACAACACCCTCTAACTCCAGCTCCAGGGGATCTGATGCCCTCTGCGGGCTTCTGTGGGTACTTGCTTCGTGCACATACCCCCCACAACACACACATACACAACATAGTTTTAAAAATAAGGGAAAACACTACTACCATAAAATAGGGCACTGATTGACTTTTAGGCTACTACATAGGTAAAACTGAACTGAGGAGCCTTAGAAAACTGGACACCAGGCCAGCCTGGTCTACACAGAGAAACCCTGTCTTGAAAAAGAAAACCTGAAACTAGTGTCTTTTTTTTTTTTTTAATTAGAACTGGCAAACCTAAGCTGGTGGCAGTGCACGCCTTTAATCTCAGCACTCAGGAGGCAGAGGCAGCTGGATCTCTTGAATTCGAGGCCAGCCTGCTCTATAGAGAGTTCCAGGACAGTGAGAGCTACACAGAGAAACCTTGTCTTAAAAGGGTAATTCGGTGGGCTGGAGAGATGGCTCAGAGGTTAAGAGCACTGACTGCTCTTCCAGAGGTCCTGAGTTCAATTCCCAGCAACCACATGGTGGCTCACAACCATCTGTAATGAGATCTGGTGCCCTCTTCTGGTCTGCAGTCATACATGCTATATATCTAATAAATAAATAAATCTTTAAAAAAAAAAAAAAAAAAAGGGTAATTCGGATTTTTCCAGAAATTGTTAAACATGAGAAATAGGCTTCTGTTGGCCCATTGCCTGTGGCACAGTTATTGACAAGAAAGACACCCCAAAGATCCACTATTAGTACAAAGTCGTAGTGGTCACAGAAGTTTTATTTAAGGTGAGCTTTATGCTGACACACATGCAAACAGTGCTGTGTTCTCAAAGTGGCAGAGAAGAGCTGCTGCTCTGAATCTGTTATTGGCATGCATAATTATCCTATAGTATGGAAACCAAGTTCATAGCAATGACTTGATTTTCCACCATTGCCAGTCTTTGCTTTCTGCAGCAGAGATTCTCAATCCAGGACTTTTTTGCCCTCTAGAGGCCATTGGCAATATCTAGAAACATTTTTTATTGTCAACAACCCAGAGGGGTGCTACAGGGCGTACAGTAGGTATGGGATAGAAACTGACCTGTCCCTATGTGTCAATCAGATGCTAATGATAAAGCCTGTGCTTAAGGCTGCAGATGTGGACTAAAGAGAAATATATTTTATTTCACACACAGTATTCCTAAATGTTTATTTGCCAGGACGCAAGATTTCTGGCTGCTGATGAGAATGTGTCGGTCCCGTGGTCCTGGATCTCCATTTCCTTATTGCTACCTGTTTTTCTACCTGCATTCCTCTTATACCTACTCCATAGGTATGGACCTTATTTCCTATTCCTACTCCTTAGTGTCAAGTGCAAAACAAGAACCTTTAACATTGGGCTAGGACCCCTCCACCCTCCACTCCACTTTGATCTCTGCAGGCCATTTCTGTTGTTACTGCCTCCCATTCCCTAACAGTAGCCATGATTCTAAACTCAAGCTCCTCACCTAGTTGGCTGCTTGATGATCAAATGGGATAATGATGAGTGAACTGCTTCAACAAGCAGTCTGGTTAGCTGTTCAAGCCACTGCTCTTCCAACTCCTCCTTGGGTCAGCACGCTGGTCTAGAGTCTTCTAAATCCTGCCATGACTCTCCGATGCTGAGTTTTATAGTTTCATGGATGCTGAAAAAACAATATTTTAAATTGAAAGGATATGTAAGGCTTAAGAATAGTCTCAACATTTTCATTATTTTATTTGGCAGAAATGGAATTTTAAAGATAAAAACAGGAATTACATGGACTTAAAACAATAAAATTGGAAATAACAGTAATATTTTGCTCTTCTCTCTTTGCTTTATATCAGTTATGAAAGAGGTGATGCCAGGGAGTCAGCCATAAGGAGGTCTGCCAGACAAGCAGCATTATCATCTCACAAGCAGAGATGTGTGCTCAGAGGTGTGTGGACGAGTTGTTAGGTATGCACAGGACTGCAATCTCAAAATGAGTGACTTCTCTAAGTCTGCTCCCAGTGGCATCATTGCGGATAGCGAGGTAGAGCTACGGGATGGTCCAGGCTCTCTTTACCTATGAGAATCCTTGACTTTGCCTTCCTCCTTGCTTTGCACAGCCTGTGTGCCTTGACTCTTGGTTATCACAAACTCTTCCTCCAGGCCCGCCTGCCGCAGGGTGTGCCGATACCGCTCTTCTGCTTCTTTCCTGGCGAGCGCCTGTGGAGTGGAAGCCGGCTGACTGCAGCAGTCTTTCGAATTGTGATTCTGAGTTACCTGGGTAATCAGTCTTTAGAATAATGCCCCTGCCACCACCCCCCACCTTCAGTGCTAGACCAAAGTTGGCACAAAATTTCCTTAGAGCCTTATTTTATAGCCATAGTTGGTAAAGGAGTCCGTCCCATGGGGATCTTGTTCAAAAGCAGGTTTTCATTTAGTCTCAGATGGGGCCTACAAGTCTGTGTTCTAACACTTCTGAGAGGTGTCACTGTTAATTAACTTTAGAGCCACACCTTGAAAAGCACCAAATCATCATCAGGAAGACTAACATATTACAAATATTTAGCAGCCTCTCTGTTTTGCAGAGAGCTAGAAGAAGCCTGTCTTGTTTTGTGTATTCAAGAACAAAACCACAGACTGTTTGTATTTTGTTCTAGAATGTGGAAAGGTCTGTTGGGAAAAGAAGAATAGGCTTACTTGACAAAAATGAACCTAAAGAGGTCAGCCTAAGTAAAGTCTAGATGGTCCAGCATGGGGGAGGGGCATCTGCAGCAGGAGACCCACCATTACCTAGGAATATCACACATGTTGTATGATGGAGCTCTTGCCCACAGTGAACCACGGAGCCAGACACAGCACTTAACTGCCTGGGGCAGGTCTCTGGGTGTTCAAGGGCTCCAGAGCTTCTTTCAGGAGATCTTAATTGAATTGAGCTCTTAAAGTCCAGAGAAAGTTTTCAAATGAATTTGTCAGCTGGAAAGCCACTTAATCTGGAAAGAACTTTGTGGGGTGCTTAAAAGCACCCTGACCTTTAAGGACCTATATTTGGAGTAAAATGGCATTAATAAAGCAAATAACCCGGGGCTGGAGTGATGGCTCAGCGGTTAAGAGCACCAACTGCTCTACCAGAGGACCCGGGTTCAATTCCCAGCACCTACATGGCAGCTAACAACTGTCTGTAACTCTGACGCTCTTCACACAGACATACATGCAGGTTAAATACCAATGCATGTGAAATGAAAGATAAACAAAATTTAAAAAAGCAAATAGCCCTTGTCATTAACTAACTGCCTGACAGAAGCAATGTAAAAACCGGGTGTGGTGGTGCACGTCTGTAATCCCAGATCAGGGGAGGTTAAGGCAGGAGGGTGGTGGGGTCAAGTCCAGCCTGGGCTCAGTGAGTTCTAGGTCAGCTTGAGCTACATAAAGAGAAACCCTGTCTCAAATGTCTTTACATTTTAGAAAGAGAAAAGAAGCCAGGTGGGCGGTGGCACATGCCTTTAATCCTAGCACTTGGGAGGCAGAGCCACACACAGATCTCTGTGAGTTTGAGGCCAGCCTGGTCTACAGAACAAGATCCAGGACAGGCACCAAAGCTACACAGAGAAATCCTGTCTCAAAAAAAAAAAAGAGAAATACTTATTTTGGCTTGTGGTTGCAGAAGTCTGAGTCCACGGTCCCTTGCCCCTGTCACTTTGACCTTCTGAACAGTATGGAGGGGGAAGCATATGGCAGAGGCTGTGCATGTCATGATGGCCCGGAATCGAAGAGAATGTCCCTGTGCCTGTGCCTTTTATCACCTGGGCTCCCAACCTATGAGATCATGCTGCCCACAGTTAGTTCTTTCTGGAAACCCCCTCGCAGACACACCCCGAAGTGTACTGTTTAACTTTCTAGGTCATTCAGTACAATCAAATTGAAAAGATTAACCATCATGGAATTCAGTTTAGAATAGCTGAGTCCTAAGGAACTCTTTAATACAGTTTCTAAGACACTTGACCCAAGGCAGAGAAGGGTCTGGGTTTTACCTTGGTAACTTGCTCGAAGAGGTAGGGCCTTGTTTGTATTCTTCTCTTCATTTCCTCCAGCTCATTCTTATACTCCTTTGTTCTTTTACGGTCATTGTTCCTGGAATTAACAAAGTTTCTAGAAGCAACCAATCTTTTTCAATTAGAAAACCCTTCCTTCAAGTTAAGCAGTTATCCCCATGTACACTGAATTCCAACTGCCTGCCAAACAAAATCCTTGACTGACTCTGATGACTCAGTTTACCCTGACTCCATTTTGCTATTTCAAAGCCAGTGATGTGCTGTAACCTAAGACAGACACCCCTCTGAACATTGGGGACACTGACCGGTTCTCTTTAAGCTTCGCTTTGAACACCTCTTCCAGACTTTTATGGGGATCCATGGCTTTTGCCCGCAAGGTCACAGATTTAGACATGGCTTGACAGTTCTTTTTGTGCATCTCCAACCACTGAATGTCTGGTTTGTCCTTTTTTTCAAGTGACATTCTAAAGGAGAGAGCAAAAATAACAGATAACTTGGGTGTGTTTGTAAGTAACTTAGTAACTTCTCTGGAAAATCAGTTAAGTGGTTTTTTTTTTTTTTTTGGTAAGATTTTTTTTTGGTTTGTTTATGTGTATATTTGGGGGGCAGGGATGTGTGCAGGTGTGAGTGCAGGTGCCCCCAGGATGCAGAGGGCATCAAGTCTGTTGGAGCTGGAGTGACAGGCAGTTGTGAGTTGCCTAGTGTGGGTGCTAGGAACCATATTCACATCCCCTGCAATACATACTCTTAACTATCTTCGGCTCCTAGCTGGGGTTTCTATGAATAAGGTATTTCTATCAATCTGCCACAAGTACACTTCCAGAAAGAAAGATTCTGGGGATGCGTGTGGCGGTACACACCTGTAATCCCAGCACTTGAGAACAGGATCAGATGTTCAGCACTATGGGTCCTGTGATTTCCCACCAAGAGATACCCATTTTTTGACAGAATACCTGAGTTAAAATGGCCTTACATATCTAAGATTCACTAGGTCGGTTCGGCTTTTCCCTTATCTGGAGCAGTACTAGAGCTACCATTTACCAAGCTGCCTACCAAGAACCAAAGACCATTTCATTTCATGCAATTCTCACAAGGCCCTACGGAGGTAGACACTCGAGGCCTCCTTCTGACACAGGGGACTGGGAGGCAGAAAGCCTCCTGTCCATAGCTACTCAGCATACAAAGGGAAAGCCAAAATCAGAACCAGGATGGCAGATTCCTGAGTTTGCCCCTGACCACTGTGTTATAAACAGTGGTCAGGCAGTGACTTAGGTTCCCAGTTTCCGAAAGGTCAACTCTCCACTTCCATAAAGGTCTGGAAACAGGCCTCCTCCAATGTAGGCAATGTGGGTTCAACTTGGAGCACTCAACTTGTGTAATTATTCTAGAGTTCTGTGGTAGGTTCCACCAAAAGATGAAGTAATAAGACTCTGCACTTAGAAATACATTCAAACAGATCAGGAAGAAAGGCACAAAAGCTAATCTAAAATGTCCACGCCCTGCCATTGGATAGCAGATGTGATCGCCTCCTGGGCCTTGGGATACTGATGGGCTTGGCCTGTGCTTAGACAACATAAATCTGAGGAGGGAGGGATTATCTCTGTATCCTAAATATATTCCTGCAACGTCTGAAGGAGAAGTTGGGAGGCTCTGGGATGCCCTGAGGTGTCAGGCCTTTGCCCAGGCTCAGCTTCATGCTAAGCCACAGCTCCCTGGCTCATTTCAGAGCCCTGATGCAGGACTTCCTGCTGACTGAATGAGAGCACCACAGAGTCAGGTCAGCTGGACTGCTAGAAATTCCAGACTTGAGGTCACTTGGCTGCACAAGGCCCTGAGTTTGAGCTCTAGTACTGAACTAAAAGAGGACAGAAAAGAAAGGAAAGGGAGGGGAAGGGAAGAGGAGGAAAGGAATATAAAACAAGAACCTGCTTCCCAGCAGGCGCTGCCCTTCTCCAAGACGAACCTCAGATCTGGACCACCTGCGCATGGCTGTCATGTCTTGGCCGTGGTGGGCTCCGCTCCCCGCTGCCATGCCCGAGTCTGATCTGTATTCCCTGTGGCTACCTTTCCCTCTTACACACAGGCTTTTGTTCCGCTTTAGAAAGAAAAGGCCATTGAGCACACTGCAAGGGACAGCAGGCTGGACAACACACACAATACTCCTAACTGTCTCGTGGGCAGGGTTTACACACTCCCTTGTTCTGGAACCTTCTCTCTCGCCAGCCTTTGTCTGACTTGTTCCTCTTCGTTCTCTTGTTGTTGTTGTTGTTGCTGCTGTTTTGTTGGTTTTTCGAGACAGGGTTTTCTCTGTGTAGCCCTGGCTGTCCTGGATCTCACTTTGTAGACCAGGCTGGCCTCGAACTCACAGAGATCGGCCTGCCTCTGCCTCCCGAGTGCTGGGATTAAAGGCGTGCGCCACCACCGCTGGCTGATCCTCTTTACTCTTTGGAGGGGGCAGTTCTCACAGTGTGCAAGTGGAAGTCGGAGATAACTTGCAAGAGTCACTTCTTACATTCTACTGCGTGGGTCCTGGGAGTGAGCTGAGGTCGGCAGGCTCGTCAGCAAGTGCATTTACCCACCCTGCCATCTGGCTGGCCCCACCTTATGGTTCAAGACCGTAGCTGCTCACTGAATCTGGAACTCCCTTCTTGGCTAGACTGGATGTCCACCAAGCGGGAGGATTTGCCTCTCTCCACCCACCACTGACCCGAAAGGCCAGAGTTGCAGGTACACAGACATACAGGGGGCCGGGGATCTGAACTCGGGTCCTCACACTTCACAGCAGATGCTTTACCAACTGAGCCGTCTCCCCAGCCCCTTCCTCCTTAGTCTATTCTTCATGTTTTACCTTAGATATGTGATCCAAAAGATGGGAGACCACCACCCTAAGTTTCCCTGTGCCGTCATAGTCCTCTGTGTGTGCACCGCTCATATAACAGGGCAGTCACCCCGAAAAATCCCAAGATTCAGACTTCGTTTACATTGAGTTCTCCGGGCATCTCTGGCTTAACACCGTGTCTTGCACAGACTAAGACCCCAAAAGGATTTTCTGGAGAGAGCACGTATTCCTGCCCCGTCAGAGGATTCCTTCAGTCCCCTGAGGTGTTTCTGATAATCCGGCAACAGGAGCAGCTCTAGCATTTGGGACCAAAGCCTGTCAGAGTCTGCGGTGGCCTCCTTACTCACCGGACTGCAGACTCCCTCTTCCTGGTGGCATCTGGAATGTGCACAGGGAGGGTGTTGGCAGAGAAGGAAGCAAGGCCACTCAGAGAACGACTCCTTGGCAGGGGTGTAGCTGCTGGCCGAGGGGACTTCTGCAAGAGAGGAGGGCGGGCATTGGTGACGACATGGGGTTAGTTTCTGTCCTAAGATTCAGTTTCAGTGAAGGACGAGAAAGGAGAATCTTTATTCCCCCACCCCTGGGGAGAAGGAGAACAAGATCTTGTTGAGTGACTTGAAGGCCCACACTTGCATACCAATCCTAATGTTTCCAGTCAAGTGAGAAGAGTTCTGGAGTTGTGTGATTGGCTTCATCAACCTAACACACTCTAGAATTACCTGGGAAGAGAATCTCACTGTGGAACTGTCTAGATTGGGCAGGCCTGGGGGCATGTCCACGGGGGATTACCTTGATTGTTTTAATTAAGGTGGACAGACCTGCCAACTGTGGCAGAGTGGACAGTGAGCACAGGTGTGCACTCACTCACTCTAGACTTGCCAACTGTGGAAGAGTGGACAGTGAGCACAGGTGTGCACTCACTCACTCACTCTAGACCTGCCAACTGTGGAAGAGTGGACAGTGTGCACAGGTGTGAACTCACTCACTCTAGACCTGCCTGCCAACTGTGGAAGAGTGGACAGTGTGCACAGGTGTGCACTCACTCACTCACTCTAGACCTGCCAACTGTGGAAGAGTGGACAGTGAGCACAGGTGTGAACCCACTCACTCACTCTAGACCTGCCAACTGTGGAAGAGTGGACAGTGAGCACAGGTGTGAACCCACTCACTTTAGACCTGCCAACTGTGGAAGAGTGGACAGTGAGCACAGGTGTGAACCCACTCACTCTAGACCTGCCAACTGTGGCAGAGTGGACAGTGAGCACAGGTGTGCACTCACTCACTCTAGACCTGCCAACTGTGGAAGAATGGACAGTGAGCACAGGTGTGCACTCACTCACTCACTCTAGACCTGCCTGCCAACTGTGGAAGAGTGGACAGTGTGCACAGGTGTGCACTCACTCACTCACTCTAGACCTGCCAACTATGGAAGAGTGGACAGTGAGCACAGGTGTGAACCCACTCACTCACTCTAGACCTGCCAACTGTGGAAGAGTGGACAGTGAGCACAGGTGTGAACCCACTCACTTTAGACCTGCCAACTGTGGAAGAGTGGACAGTGAGCACAGGTGTGAACCCACTCACTTTAGACCTGCCAACTGTGGAAGAGTGGACAGTGAGCACAGGTGTGAACCCACTCACTTTAGACCTGCCAACTGTGGAAGAGTGGACAGTGAGCATAGGTGTGAACCCACTCACTTTAGACCTGCCAACTGTGGAAGAGTGGACAGTGAGCACAGGTGTGAACTCACTCACGACCTGCCAACTGTGGAAGAGTGGACAGTGAGCACAGGTGTGAACTCACTCTAAACCTGCCAACTGTGGAAGAGTGGACAGTGTGCACAGGTGTGCACTCACTCACAGAAGAGTGGACAGTGTGCACAGGTGTGCACTCACTCACAGAAGAGTGGACAGTGTGCACAGGTGTGCACTCACTCACAGAAGAGTGGACAGAGTGTGCACAGGTGTGCACTCACTCACTCTTGGCTCGTGACTATAAATGCGGTCAGCTGTCTCAAGCACCCGCCTCTCTAACCCCTCAGCTGTCACAGACTATGACTAGAATAAGCCTTTCTCCCTCCAGCTGCTTTGGTCACGGCATTTTATCACAGTGACAGGAAACAAAGCCACGACAGACTGGCCTCTCAGACTTGCCTGGACTTCCATTTGCAGAAATGCCTCTAGGGAGGTGTGAAAGGGAATGTTCTTGTTTTCAGTTTACAGAATGTGTTTCTGCGTGCAACTGAGCAGATGTTCAAAAAATAAAACTGAAGACAGAAAAATGTCAAGACAAGTGCCTTCCTTTGAGACATGGGCCCGCCCTGCTACCTGCCTGGGTCCCCATCCTCCCTCCTCCAGCAGCAGTGGCCTCACAGGACCGCGGAGTGTGGCACAGGTTGGCAGTCCGGAGCAGGAAGGGCTTGTTTCGAGTTGTCTCCCGGGTCTCTCTTCTCTTGGCCGCTCTTCTCTGGAAAGCCTTGTAAAGGCCCTCGTAGTCAGGGACCACAGAGTTCACCCGCGGCTGGAATCCGAACTCGGTCTGTAGAAAGCTCAGCTTTTCCTCCTGGGTGCGGGCAGCGGTGCGGGGAGCGCGGCTGCTGGAGGTGCTGATAGGGGACGAAGCCATCTGGAGCATGTCCATGGCTCGCATCTGGATTCGAATTTTCCGGAGGAGCTCCGCTTCTGTGAAGAGGGCAGTGAAGGAAGAGGGGAGGCGGCAGGTCTGGAGAACAGTCTCCCCCTTTTGAGACAGGCTCTCCCTATGTAGCCCAGATTGGTCTCCAACTTATCCAACCTCCTGCCTTGACTTCCTGAGTAGGTGGGATTACAGGCACAGGCAACCACAGGCCCAAACTTACCCTCATTTAAACACTAAGAGCAGCAGCGTGCTAAAGCCAGTGGTGAATAACGGGAACAAGTTAACCATCAGCCCCCAAGTGATTAGCCCCTCTGCAGGATGAGGGAGGGAGAGCTGGCCTTCCCAGAGGCAGCAGGCTGGAAAAGGCACTGGCTGGTGGAAGGAGGGTCTACATGTCATGATCTTTGCTTCCATACCTAGGCCAGGCCAGAGGCTTTCACGTGTGCTTACACAGGCAGGTCACCAGGCTGAGCCTGGGAGTGGGGGCTGAGGGAAGGGGCAGGGGGGTGGGGTTGGAGCTGTTGCTGTAGGACCTCCCTATAGATCAGTGGTTCTCAACCTGTGGGCCTCGACCCCATCAGGTAGCCTGAGTCAGATATTTACATTACAATTCATGAGAGTAGCAAAATTACAGCTATGAAGTAGCGACGAAATCGTTTTATAGTTTGCGGGGGTGGGGTACTCACCACAACATGAGGAACTGTATTAAAGGGTCACAGCATGAGGAAGGTTGAGAACCACCTCGGACAGACCCAACTCTCTCTGCTGGCCTACACGGAGCATGGGCAATCTCCACACCAGTGTAGTCCCTGAATCTTCATCCTAAATCCCTGCAGTGCCTCTGGGGACCCCAGGCCAGAGGTAGCCAGGGGTGCCAAGAGTATCCTTACCCTGGAGTTTGTCCCCAAGGGCTGGTTCCAGAATGGCCTTGGGAATCCTTCTAGTGGCCTTCTTTAGGGGGACCTTGGCCTGAGCCACTGCAGCCGAGTCTCTCTGTGGAGCAGCTTCCTTTGGCTGCTCTTTCTTTTCAAGGAAGCTGAAGGGCTTCACGGAGGAGAGAAGCAGCTCCTTCCTCTTCTGGATCCCTGCACGCCTCCGTGCCTCGCTGCGCTCCACGATCTCCTGGTAGAGTGGGAGGTAGACGTGCGCGGGCACAGGCTGGGCCCGGAACTGCCGGTAGCACTCTGCCTCCTCCTGGCCCTGTTTCTGGGCCTGCAGCCTCTCCTGCTCAAAGGAGGCAGGTGAGGCCAGCCACTGGGCCTTCTTCCGGGCCTCACGCAGTGTCATGCGGAAGGGTTGAGGGACAGTGATGGAGGATGCCCAGGAGGAAACACTTCTGTGCTGGGAGGGAGGCCCAGAGTCTGAGGTTGGCAGGATCTGAACCTTGGGAATGTCAGAGGGGAGGCTGGTCATGGAGCTGCAGCGCCTCATGGAGCCACACCTGGAGGAGAAAGCAGTGCTATGGGGGGACCCAGCAGTCAGGAGGCCTGGCTCCTCGGAGAGCCCCCTCCCCAGCCTCCCTGGCCAGCTTCTTAGCCTTGACCCCAAAGCCCCAAAGGCCTCTAAGTTCTTAACCTTACCAGCTAGGCTTCCCTTCTTGCCACAGGCAATCCCAGCAGCCCAATAGGAACTATCTCCTAGGAATTCCTGCAGGAATTGCCCCTTGCAGTCTGACAACTGCATAAGATCAACAGTGTGGAGCGGTGGCAGCACAGGGCCGCAGAGTCAGAGGATCCAATTCACACCTTGAGGGTTTTGGATTTCCCATGCAGAGTGGCAAACATAATATCCACTTACAAGGTTATTGGGAAGAGAGTACATATCAAATGAGATACAGGCCAGTGTGGTGGCACATGCCTGTAATCCAGGCCCTTGAGAGGTGTAACTGGGAAGTTCAGGGGTTTCAGGCCAGCCTGGATTACATGAGACTCTGTCTCAAAAAGAAGGGAAAAAACAAAACAAAAGACAAAGCATATATATGTGCACTGGCAGACTGGGCCACAGACAATGCCTTGACATTCTGGGAGGAAAGGCATCCCTTTGGTCAACTCCAGTGCTTCCACTGAGTAAGTGCTGCCCAGAGTTATTTAGGATCGCTGGGTAAGACTCAAAACACGTGGGCTGGAGAGATGGTTCAGCAGTTAAGAGCACTGGCTGCTCTTCCAGAGGACCTGGGTTCGATTCCCAGCATGTACATGGCAGCTCAGAGCTGTCTGTTCCTTCAGTTCCAGGGAACCCAAAGTTCTTCTGTTCTCCGTGGTCACTAGGCATGTATATGGTACACATACATGCAGGCAAAACACCCGCAGACATAAAATAACATTTTTAAAAAGAATCACAGGCCAGGCGGTGGCAGGCAGAGGCAGGCGGATCTGTGAGTTCGAGGCCAGCCTGGTCTACAGAGTGAGTTCCGGACAGGCTCCAAAGCATATAGAACACACACACACACACCCCATTAAAAAATAAATAAATAGCCAGGCAGTGTTGGCACACACCTTTAATTCCAGCACTCAGGAGGCAGAGCCAGGTGGATCTCTGTGAGTTCGAGGCCAGCCTGGTCTACAAAGTGAGATTCAGGACAGGCACCAAAGCAACAGAGAGAAACCCTGTCTCGAAAAACAAAACAAACAAACAAACAAATAAATAAATAATAGAAAGAATCACAACATGTGATTGGATCCAAGAGCTAATTCTGGGCTGGGTCTTATGCTGTGGGATGGTCTGTATGTCAAATGTGTTGCTGATTGGTCAATGAATAAATCACTGATTGGCAGTGGCCAGGCAGGAAGTCTAGGCGGGACAAGGAGGAGAATAGAGCTGGGAAGTGGAAGGCTGAGTCAGAGAGACACTGCCAGCCGCCATGATGACAAGCCGCATGTGAAGTTGCCGGTAAGCCACGAGCCATGTGGCAAGGTATAGATTAATGGAAATGGATTAATTTAAGCTGTAAGAACAGTTAGCAAGAAGCCTGCCATGGCCATACAGTTTGTAACCAATATAAGTCTCTGTGTTTACTTGGTCGGGTCTGAGCGGCTTGGGACTGGCAGGTGAGAGAGATTTGTCCTGACTGTGGGCCAGGCAGGAAAACTCAAGCTAAAGTCTTAGATAAGGGACAACTTGCTGAGGTGGTCTTACAGAGGGGAAGGCAAGGCCCTGAGACATGGCGTGACTGGCCTGGAGTGCCGGAGTGTGGCAGCCACTGAGTGCAATGTCTTACCTGAGAGGTGAAGGGTCCTGGACCTGTGGTTTCCCCCTGCTCCTGTCTTGGAAGAAACTCTCCAAGTCTTCCTCATCTTCAGAGCCATTCTGATCACTGTCCGGGTCAGATGGAAAGGGAGACCCCACTAGACTCCAGCTTCCTTTCTGCTTTCGAACCTGTAAGGTCCTGTAAAAGCTCCCAGTGGAGTCAGAAGAAGAATCTGTCTCCTCCTCTGGGCTGAGGAACTCATGGAGTTTGCCAGCTCTGGGCAAAAGCAGTCCTTCTCCAGACAGCTCATCTTCTGGCTCAGTGTCTGAGGAGGATTTGGGGGGAAATATCTAAAACAAAATAGAAATCAATAATCAGTTAAACTCTAATTTCAAAGGTACTTAAAAATGACTTTAACTTTACTTTGAATAAGCCTCAGTATATTGGGGACTAAGAAGGGGCAAAGAAAAGTAAGCTGTGTTCTTCACTCAAAAGACATTTCACAACACGAGGTATTAGATGCCTGACTATGGGCAGCAAAGGTTGCTGAAGAGCTAGCGCCAGTTCCTGCTCCATTCAGCACAGAAAGCACTCTGAGTACCTAATTGGAACCGCACATTCTGTTCTCAGTGCTCCAGGAGTCCTGCCCATGACCTTGGCTACACTCTGTTCCCAGGTTTACTTGGGATTTATGTAATTGTTACCCATCTTCCTTATTTCCCCATCGACCCTCTTACTTTCCTCATATCCTAACCAATTTCCACACCGTTACCAGGAATGGGTGATTAACAGGAAGAGTGATGTGTCTAGGTGACAGAGCTACATGGAGAGTAGAACTCCCAACCAGCTTTGAAATCCTTCCAGGGCTAGGAGTGAAGCTTGGTGGTGGAATCCTTGCCTAGCAGGCTCAAGGGTTGGCCTTGATGCCCAGCACTGTAAAGCACCAGCATCAAAACTACATTCATCCATTTGTATATAAGACAATATGGGTCGAGCTCCTAGTAGGTCATGAAGCATGTATCCTAGTGAGGGCAGGTGGAAAATAGGATAACATGAGTGTGTCCCAGGAAAGCGTTTCTGCCGATAGATGTCAGAGGTCACCAGGAATGCACCAATAATCAGGATTAAATTCATCAATTTGTTGCTCAACATTGTGGAAAACTATAGCAAATGAGTGGGGATAAGTTTCTAGGATCAGCGTATTCTGAGAAGAGGGTTAGGGGAAGAGGAGCCAACTCTGGACAGGTGCTATGATGAAGAGAACAGTCTAGAAAGGTGGATACTTGTGCAATTTTTTTTTCATTGAAAAAGTGAGAATAAAGCAAGGCAAAGGGAAACAATTGATAAGTAAGCATAATCACTTAGAAGAAAGTAGCAATTTTGCAACTATGTTATAGAACCCCCAGAAACACTGTTTTGTTGGTAATCTTGCTTTTGGCCTTGGCTGTATCTGTTAGTCTGAGTGACAGAGATGCTCTTTCACTTACGATGGGTTATGTTCAGACAGACCCATTCTAAGTTAAAGTATTTTAAATAAAAGTGCACTCATACAGTAACCTAATGAGCACCTAGCATACCAACACAGGACACTTATAAAATAGCCATTGTCCACTCTCCTGATTGTGTAACTCACTAGAAGCTGCAAGTCACTGTCACTGCCCAACACAGAGTATCCTACTGCTATGTAGAGAAAGACTGAAATCTGGGGCGAGGGATTTAGCTCCATAGTAGAACACTTGCCTACCATGCACAGGGTCCTAAGCTCAGTCCCCAGTACCACAAAAATAGAAAACAAAAGTTTAAAGTACTGTTTCTATTGAATGCATGTTGCTTTTCCACCATTATAAAGTTGAAAGGTAAACGGAACCACTGAAGTCAGGAATGTCTGATTTCCAGTTTTAGGCTGATTTTTACTTTCTCAAATGAATCTGGTAGTGACAGAAAGAAGGCTGGGCTGGCTGAAGGACAGTGGCCTCAGATGTCCTTAGATTTGGCAGGTATGAGACGGGGGGGGGGGGGGGGGGGGGGGGGGGGGGGACGGGACACACACTACACGACACTATAGATGTTTAGCTGCAGTTGGAGCAGTCCATCCGAGTTAAAGATATGTATGTGCTGTGATCATAGCTCTGTTGCTGAAGAGCATGTGATCTAGGGCACAATTCTCTCCTCCCCCCCCCCTTTTCTTCTCTCCCTCTCTCTGTTGTGACAGGGTCAAAGGGTGACCTTGAACTCTTGATCCTTCTGCTTTAGTTTCTTGAGTTGTTGGGATTACAGGTCTGAGCCATCATGCTGGCGCTTTCTTTTAAAAACAACGTTATTGAAACACACTGTCCACAGTATACAACTCAACTGTTTGAAGTGTATAACCCACCGGTTTCTAATATAGTCAGAGTTGTCTAACTCTCACAGTGCAAATTCAGAACATTTTTCATCATTCACCTAAAGCAGTGGTTCTCAACCTTCCTAATGCTGCGACTCTTTAACACAGTTCCTCAAGTTGTGGTGACCCCCAACCATAAAGTTATTTTTGTTGCTACTTCATAAATGTACTTTTGTTACTGTTAGGAATCATAATGTAAATATCTGATATGCCACCCCTATGAAAGGGTCATTCAACCTCCAAAAGGGTCAGGACTCACGGGTTGAGAACCATTGCCCTCAAGAAACACTATAGCCTTTAGTAGGCATTTTTTATTTCCCTTAACCCTCCCATATCGTCTTTCCCTCTGTCAGCCCTAAGCAACCGCCAGTCTACCTTCTATCTTTGTAGATTTGGGGGCAAATTGTTTGATCTGTCTGTTTTCTTTTCTAGAAAAATGAGGTTGAGCGGAGACACGTACACAGTTTAATGAATTTTAGTATATTCGCAAAGCTGCGCATTCATCACTACAGTAAATTTTGGTTCATTTTTCTTGCTCTACAATAACAACAAAAACCTTGGAAGCCTTTAGAAGCCTCTCGGTTTCTCCCCCACCTCCTCAGTCGCACGCAATGACTTGCCCTTTGGATTTGCCTTTTCTCGATAATTTTAGGAAGATGGAGATCACTTTAATATTTTGAAAGTTAATTCGTGGTTTGTTATTGCTACGCTCCCCGATGTCAGAGCCTGGTACAAGAAGCAAGTGGTCCAAGTCCCCAAGACAGATTCTCTCAATGCCTAACCGCAGGCAATTTTAATTCCACGCCCTTCGGCGACACGCCCCTGACTCTGTCTCCACGGCAACGCTAAACAGTTTCCTCTCTTGGGGATTCCTTTCTGAGGCATCCTGCTTCCTCCTTTCTCTGCTCACCTCACGGCTCCACTCCGCGCACTCGGGGGCTCCGGCAGACCTCCCCACAGTCATCTTCCCAACCAGAGGCAGAAGCGGCGGTGACAGCGGCGCGGGCGGCGAGGCACTGCTAGCCACGCCCCTTTAGAGCGTTAGCCTGGGATTGGCCAGTCTGTTCCGCCCAAGGAGTCAGGAGGCGCTTTCTGATTGGCTTATTCTCCTCGCGCATTTTATTTCCGGTCCTGAAGACAGGGCTGAGCAGCACGGGTTAGGAGACTGCCCCGGAAGCACTATCCGGGTTAGGTCCGTGGGGAGTCCAGGCTTCATGCGCAGGCGCGAGTCACTATGGCGGCCCGCATTGGCTCGATGACCCGCTTGCTGTGCGTCCGCTGGTGGAGTGCCGCGGGACTCGGCCCTCTGGTTGCCGGTCGGCGATGGGCCGGCTCCTCGGCAGACACCGTGTACGATGTGGTAGTATCAGGAGGAGGCCTGGTGGGCGCTGCCATGGCTTGTGCCTTGGGTAGGTGCATCTCGACCGTGGCGGGGAACCGGGCAGCTCAGAGTGGAAGTCGGGACGCTGTACTAAAAAAACAAAACAAAACAAAACAAAAAACAAACCAAGCGTGCCTCACCTGGTGGTTTGCTCGCGACCCTCCCAGAGGAGCCCTCGGGCCGACGGGAATGAGCACGATGCTTCAGTACTATGGGAAAAGTGGGTGACCCTTCTAAGTCAGTCCGACGCTTGGCAACTGCCCAGGATTTATGAGCACTATGGGAGGCATTAGGCCTTGTAGTATCGGATAGTAGGCCAGGTTGGACTAGAACTCATAGATCTGCCTGCCTCTTTCTCCTGAGTGCTGGGGATTAAAGGCGTGCACCACTACGCCCGGCCCTAAAGCAGCTTAAGATAACTGTTGACATAGTTATAAATCCTCCCACTTCAAGCATGCGGTCCAGTGAGTTTTTAGTACATTCGCAGAGCTATACAGTCACCACAAAAAGTTTGAGTACATTACCCTTACTCTAACAAAACAAACAAACAAACAAATCTTGGAACTCATAAGTTACTCCATTTCTCCTCATCCTCACAGCCCTAGACAGCGACTCTCCAATTTTCTGTCTGTAGATTTGCCTTTTCTGGATAGTTGGATGTAAGTGGACATATACTTAGTGTTTTCAAGGTTAATCCATGTTGCAGCATGTATCAGAACGACGTTCTTTTTGAGGGCTGAAGCAATACTCTATTGTGTGTACGTGCCCATTTATTAACGGATGAACGTTTGATTTGTTTTCACTTTGGCCTATAACAGGTCATACTTTCAGAAACATTTTGTGTGCAAGCGTTGGTGTAGACATAGTGTCACTTATCTTGAGTTTATTCTCACCAGTGGAATCTCCAGGTTACGTGGTAACTAATGTTTTGAAGAACTGCCAGACTTTGAGAGATTGTACCATTTTACATTATCATGAAGAATTCAACAGGAATGCTCCAGTTTCTCCAGACCGTGACAGCACTACCTACAGTCCTTTTGTTTGTGGGTAGGAAGTGGTTTGTGTTTGTATTTCCCCAGTGACCAATGATGACTAAATTTACCAAGTGCAGGCATTGTACGCCACCATTCCTGGTCCCTTTGAAACTTAGAGTTCATATTTTGGTGGCTTGCTTCTGTGTTAGATTTTTGTGAGTTTTTCAAAGTTTGCTTTGCTGCCCTTTTCTCGTCTCTTCCCGGGTGTCACAGCGAGGGAGGGCAGCACTGCTTCCCTCTTATTAACACAGACACACAATTCTGTAATGAATTGTTTCCTTCTCTGTCCATTTTAAAACTCAGGAGTGACGTTAAAAGTCAGGGTGCTAAAAGGCACGGTGGTAAACTCCTGTGATCGCAGCCCTTGGAAGGTAGCGGCAGGAGGATCAGAAGTTCAAAGTCATCTTTGGGCTACATAGTAAGTTTGATTGCATTGGATACATAAAACCCTCTGTAGCATGAATCTTAAAAGTTCTTATTAATAAAATCAAACCCGAGGCCAGTTATTGGGGTGAATGCTGGAAGGTCAGAGTACCAGAACAAGCCACAGCTATTTCACCTTGCCAATTCCTCAGCTGGTCCTGTTTCCTCAGACTGGAAGCTTCTATGTCCTCATCCCAATGGCTCTCAGCTGAACTGCTGCTAGAAGCCTGAATGCTTAACCAGCCAAAATGCTTAACCAGGCCAAATGCTCAACCAGCCAAATGCTTAACCAGCCAAATGCTTCTAGTTTCTGGTCCTCACGCCTTATAAACCTTTCTGCTTTCTACCACCACTTCCTGGGATTAAAGGCTGCTTTCTGGGATTAAAGGCGTGAGTCACCATGCCTGGCTGTTTCCAATTCGGCCTTGAACTCACAGAGATCCAGAGGGATTTCTGTCTCTGGAGTGCTAGGATTAAAGGCGTGTGCTAACATTTTCTAGCCTAAGTATCTTGTGGCTTTTCTGTTCTCTGACCCCAGATAAGTTTATTAAGGTACACAATATTTTGGGGAACACAGTACCACCACACCCTCTGTCAAAAAACAAAACAAAACAAAACAAAAAAAAAACACCCAAACAAACAAAAATATGTGAGTAAGACATTTCCAATAGGTTTTTGTTTGAAATAAGATCCTACTCTATCTCTGGCTGGCCTGGAACTTCAAGTGACACCACATCACACACACACACACACACACACACACACACACACACACACACATTCCAAGCACACTCCTAATTCATGCTAGATCCTACTCTATCCCTGGCTGGCCTGGAACTTCAAGTGACACCACACAAACACACACACACACACACACACACACACACACACACACACACACACACATACACTCTCCAAGCACACTCCTAATTCATGTAGGCTTTGATTAATGTTTCCCTTTTAGTCCACTCTGTTTTCCTTTGTTATTCTTCAAACTCACAACTAATTTATGTTTCAGGCTTGTAGCTCCCTCTCACATTTGGATTTGGGAACAGTTCCCTGCATAATTTCTCAAGTACATTTCAATCCATTCTTGTAATATACCATTCTTTTTATTTAAGCCTCCTACTCCTGGGCTCAAACAGTATCCCTGCCTGAGTCCCTGAGTGGCCAGGAATACAGGTGTACGCTACTACACCAGGCCGCCTTACATTATTTCTAAGTGTTTTTTTCATTTTAAAAAAAGTCACGGGGTTGGGGATTTAGCTCAGTGGTAGAGCACTTAAGCACAAGGCCCTGGGTTTGAGCTTCAGCTCCAGAAAAAAAAAAAGTCACATTAAATAGTTAACAAATAAAATATATCACCTGGATGTGTTTTATAATGTGTTTAGAAAACTAATTCTTTTTTGTTTGGTTTTGGTGTTTTGGTTTGGTTTTGAGGACAGGGTTTCTCTGTATAGCCCTCCAACTCCCTCTGTAGACCAGGCTGGCCTCAAACTCACAGAGATCCGCCTGCCTCTGGCTCCCTAGTGCTGGGATTAAAGGTATTCGTTGCCACCGCCACCACCCAACCACATTATTTCTTTATAGCACCTTCATTGCCAATAGCAAATTACCTCTAGTTCTTAGCTTTTTCCAATACTGAGGAGACTGCTGCGGGCCTTCTCCCAGTAATAACGTTTCCAAGTCCAGTTTTCACTGCAGATGGTTTAGAATCGGGGTTGTAGTGTATTTTTTAAATAATAGGGTTTTTTTTTTGTTGTTGTTGTTTTAAGATTTACTTACTTATTATGTACACAGTGTTCTGCCTGCACACCAGAAGAGGGCTCCAGATCCCATTACAGATGGTTGTGAGCCACTATATGGGTCCCGGGAACTGAACTCATGTCCTCTGGTAGAACAGCCAGTGCTCTTAACCACAGAGCCATCTCTCCAGTCCCTAAATAATAAATTCTTTATTCTATCTTGAGACTGCAGTGAATTTGTTTATGTAAAATACTCCATTGTTTTATGTTTCTGTTCTAAACCCTCCTCCTCACTTTCTCCTGTGTGTGTGAACGTGCTCAACCACAGCCTAGAGACGAACCCCCAGGCCTCGCTCGCTCATGCGAAGCTAGTGCTATCCTGTTGAGCTGTATGCATCCAGGGTCATGAAGTTTCGGTTTTAGTGAGTTCAATCGGAGGTTAAGAAATAGATGGCTACAAATTTTTTATTCTTCCTTCCTAAGGAATTCTACTTGCTACTAATAAATTTTTCCATTATTTGCTTCTTTGTGTGACATATAGTGAACTCTGGAGACACTGTACAGTTGTGTGGAGGGTGGCTGTCTAATGAAATGGTGGATTATGTTATTGCTTAGGATAGTGGTTTTTTTTTTTCCCTGCTAGGTAATTGGAATTATTATTTTTGCAGTACTGAAGATTGAACTAGGACCTCAACTTGATAGGCACACATGCCACCACTGAGCTATATCCCCAGCTTAGAAACTTATTTCCAAGGCTAAGAGACTACTTAATCTTTTTTCTTTTTGTTGTTTTTTTTTGTTTTGTTTTTATTTTTTGAAACAGGGTTTCTCTGTGTAGCCAAGGCTGTCCTGGAACTCACTCTGTAGCCCAGGTTGTCCTCAAACTCACAGAGATCCACCTGCCTCTGCCTCCTGAGTGCTGGGAGTAAAGGCGTGCGCCACCACCTCCTGGCTGTTTTGTTTTTTGAGACATGTTCTCGTTCTGTAGCCTAGACTGACTGCAAAATCATGGTAACCTTCCTAGCTTAGCCTCCAGGTGCTAGGATTACAGGTGTGAGCTACCAGAGCTGGTTTATATTTGTTTCTAATTGAAGACTTGAAACATAAAAATTACACTTATTAATGGTGTGCTTTGTAATGTTTTGATACATACATAGGTTGTATACTTCAAATCTGCTTAAACATTTCCTTAAGCACTTACTATTTCTTAATGATGAAAACTTTCAAAATCCTGGCCTTTAGAAGTGGGCAACACATCCTTATTAGTTGTAGTTGCCCTACTACATAATTAAATCCTTGGCTTTCCTAAAATGACTTAAATGTCAATTCTTTTTCTTTCTTAGGACATGATATTCATTTTCGTGACAAGAAAATCCTGTTGCTGGAAGGGGGTCCAAAGAAAGTACTGGAGAAGTTGTCAGACACTTACAGCAACAGAGTCAGCTCCATTTCCCCTGGCTCTGCAACCCTTCTCAGTAGTGAGTCGAAGAGCCTGTCCCCTGGGTCCTGCCTCCTTTCCTCTCGGCTTTCCCATAGGGCCTAGGGCAGTCAGCAGACACTAGAGCAGTGAGAGCAGGCTCTCAGTGGGGAGTGAGCAGGTGAGCTTGGTAGTGGTCATAGTTGACAGTGTGTCAGGTCCTGATCTGGAGAGGACATCTTGAGACATGTGGATCCATCATGTCCCCCTCTTTTATGATGTTAGACTATTATTATTTGGGCTACTACATTCCCTCTAGTCCAAGTCAGTCCTCAAGAGGGCTGGGCAGTCGCATTTTAATGGCCTTTTTTGGGGGTGGTATAGACGAATTGTCTTTCTGTTTGTGCTACATGATACTCCCAACCTCAAGGCTGCCCTATTTGAGACAGTTCTATCTAGAATTCAACTCTTCAGTCACTTTAAAGCTCTAGCCTTACCTTCCTGAAACTCACTTTGGAGACCAGGCTGGCCTTGAACTTGGAGATCTGCCTGCTCCTGCCTCCCAGAGTGCTAGGACTAGAGATGTGTGCCACCACTGCCTGGCTTCCTTTCTTTTTTCAAGATAGGATCTGGCCTTGAACTTGAGCTTGAATGCTGGTCCCTCTGCTTCCACCTCCCATCTGCTGGGATGATGTGAGGTATCACCATACCATTTTATGTGGTACTAGGAATGAAACCCAGTGATTTTATTTGAGAATGGAGCTACCTCAGTGCCTACATATTTTTCTTTTTTAAGTTTCTCAAGACAGGGTTTCTCTGTGTAACTGCCCTGGCTGTCCTAGAACTCATCTGTAGACCAGGCTGGCCTCGAACTCACAGAGATCCGCCTGCCTCTGCCTCCCAAGAGCTGGGACTAAAGGCGTGCGCCACCACGCCCAGTCCTACAGTTTTTTTATTTATGAAGTTCTACCTGACATTATATTATGTACTTGTTCATGTTGTCTGTCTCTTGTGGCAGTCTCTGGGAATCCAGCTCTGATCTTCTTCCACCTTTCAAAGGATTCTTGGGTGAAGGAGAGAGGAATGAGGAAATATCAGATGGAAAGATAGACCTAGATGAGGAGAAAGACAGAGACACAGGATAGCTTTAGGAGGGCCTGTATCAATATCCAACAGCCTTGAAGTTTATTCAGAAGGGCTTTTTATAATATGCCAAGGGGAGAGGCAAAAGACCTCTCCCTTGCAAGATCAAAGCACAACTTACAGCCAAGTGTAGACCCTTCCACACACCTGGAAAACACGCCTGTGGCCAAACCATCCCATTATGCAGCCCTGCTGGGTAAAGCAAGCTCAGAGTCTCTGACCCTGAGTAAGGTCTCACTAGGAATCCTCTGTGGGTCTCCACAATCTCTCCAGCTAAAATAGCTGCTGCACAGGGAATTTGTTTGGTCTGATCTGGACCTAAAATTATACCTGGCTCTTGGTAGATGCTTAGTAAATATTTCTTCAAAGCACAGATCTACTCAGTGTCAGGAAGAGTTGAAAAAAACAAGTCTTTAGAATGTTAATAACTAATAAGCTAGTAAGGAGAAAGGATGATAGTGGTTTAGTTTTCCTTTGATTTTCACTGCTTTCCTGTGATCTGGCCTTTGGTTCTTCTTCATGCTGTATAATCTGGAGATGAGAGCAGAAGGGCTTGGTCCCTGTAAGTAAGTTTTGCAACTCTGTGGGTTTGATCCCAGGTTTAAGCACCAAAGTGTAAGTGACTGTGTTGCAACTCTAGGGGAAAGGTATCCTGACTATTTGAAGAGTCAGGCGACATCTTCAGCTGCTAGGACAGCTCTGACAGCTGGAGCCACAATGAGACAGCTCAGCCCTGGAAGGGAAGGTATTCTGACTACTAGGCAGAGTCAGGCCTGGAGCTGCTAGGACAGCTCAGTAGGGAAGGGTATCCTGACTGTTGAGGAGTCTGGCTATACCTGGTGTGGTGGGGGATGGTCTCCCCGCAGAATATAGCAATCCTGCTCCTCTCCTGGAGAGCTGCTACAGCTGGGTAATTGCTCAGCCCGCACTTAAGGGGGCTTCCTAGCAGAGTTCCATTTCTTCTCTGGCCTAAGATGTTGGTTCTTTTGCTTCACTCTGCAAAAGGGGAAACCCCTACAGTAATGTAGCAATATTCTCTGGCTCTGGCAAAAAGTGTTACTTTTTCAGCTCCCTCTTGCTCAGTCCCCTAAGGAAACGTCTCAGCAAGGTTTTTTTTCTGCTCAGTCCACTATGGGACTTCTTAGCAATCTTCTCTGTGCTGGTGAATGAAGGTCTTCACACTAAAACTCTTTTGAGAAAGAGATTTCCTTGGGGAGGAGGAGTCCAAGAGAGTGGTTGCCTCTACCAGGGTGGAGAGAAGAACCCACAACTGACCAGGCAGAGTGGTTTATATAGGGTCTCTTGGGGTCAGAGTCAACCAGGGTCTGCTCAGGATTGGTTGGTTTTGTGGGTTAGGGGCAGAGATGGCTCTGATCTCAGAGCTAAACTGTGTTTTCTTCACTGGCCTTTCTTAGTTTTTTGACTCTAATTCTAAGGCCAGGGCATATTCCTTTCACTGGCTCTGATTCTAGGGACCAAGAATGTTTCTTTGATACTGGTTTCAGAGTCAGGGCATGTTTCCTGGGTTCTGGGTTTGGGGATAAAGTGTTTCTTTCTCTGGCTAGGTCCCAGACCCAGGCTGTGTTTCTCTCCCTGGTTCTGGGCTCTAGAGTCAGGATGGGTTTCTTTAGCTAGCCCCTTTCCTACAGTTCCTAACAGCATGCAGAGTTTTCCCTTCTGTTTTTGGAGAACATAAAAATAACCTCCTACCTACCAGGATGGAGAGAGACAAGGGGGCCCAGGACCAGGGGCCCAGGTCCATGTGAGGTTTCTGTTTCTTTTGTAGGTCTTGGTGCATGGGACCACATCTGCAATATGCGGTGCAAAGCCTTCCGGCGGATGCAGGTACCTCCTTCCCCTTAACTTTGTCAGGATGTCTTGATCTGTCTCATGTTACCTTGTCAGAGTCCGTTTTCTCTGGGCTTTTTATGAATCAAAATTTAAATTCACCAAGTGGTGGTAGTGCATGCCTTTAATCCCAGCACTCGGGAGGCAGAGCCAGGCAGATCTCTCTGAGTTTGAGGCCAGCCTGGTCTACAGAGCAAGGTCCAGGATAGGCACCAAAACTACACAGAGAAACTCTGTCTCGAAAAACCAAAAATAAATAAATAAATAAATAAATAAATAAATAAATAAATAAATAAATAAATAAATAAATAAATAATAAAAATAAATCCAGTGTGGGGCATTCCTGAGAATCAGCTTACTTTTTAATGAATTAATTTGGTCTTTTTGAGGTAAGGGCTCGGGTAGCCCAGGCTTGTCTTGAACTTATTGTATGGCTGAGGCTTGCCTGATCAGTCTCACAGGCGTGCCCACCATTCTTGACTCGGAGTCTTCTCACTTTTATCCTGCCAAAGAGGCTGACAGACTGTGATGTGCTGCCTCTCACTCTGGAAAGCCACATTCAGCTTTGGGTTGGAATTGGGTTTTTTTCTTTAGTTAATGCATTTTTCTTGTGTGTTTGCAGGTGTGGGACTCCTGCTCAGAGGCCCTGATCATGTTTGACAGGGATAACTTAGATGACATGGGTTACATAGTGGAAAATGACGTCATCATGCATGCTCTCACCAAGCAGCTGGAGGCCGTGGCAGGTGAGCGAGCTGCTGTCTCCATTCCTCTCTGGGAAGTGATTGCCTCGGTACTTGCTAAAGAAAAGACCCTTTGAGAGGTGCTGAATAGCCTCCGGCCAAGCGGTGCTAGCACATCTTTAATGCCAGCACTGGGGAGGCCGAGGCAGGCGGATCTCTATGAACTGAAGCCAGCCAGGACTGCATAATGAGTTCCAGGCCAACCAGGGATACATAGTAGTCTTGTCTCCGAAAAAAGAAAAAGAAAATGATGAGATCCTTTTAGGATTTATCTTTCTTTTTACCAGCTTCATTTAAAAAAACTTATACCATACAGTTCTCCTATTACGTGTTACTCAGTGACTTTCCGTGTATTTATGGAGTTGTGCAGCTGTTGCCATGGCATTCTTTAGAGTGTTTCCATCCCTCAGAAGAAAACCTCACACCTACTTATTGCCGTTCTTCATTCTTACCTGAACTTTCGCTTTTATCTTTCTCAGAGGAGGGAATCACCCCATTTTTAGTGGGTTAGATCTCGCTCCAGCATGGTTTGAGATTCAGTCACTTTGCAGCATCAACTAGTAATACTCCTCTTTGTATTGATGAATAATGTTTCATTGTATAGATATATCAAATGGTATTTATTCATCAGTTAATAGAATTTAGGTTGTTTCCACTTTTGGCAGTTGATGAATAGTGTTGTGACTATTTTGTGTGATGGGTGGTTTGTCATTTTGTGTTTTCTCCAGTACTCAGGACTGCATGCAGGGTCTTGAAAGCTAGCCAGTCTCTCAACCCCTCAGCTGTTTTCCCAGCTCTCTTTTTACTTTTTGTTTTGGACAGGGTCTCACTAAGTTGCTCAGGCTGGACTTAGACTCACTCGGTATTCCAGGCAGGTTCTAAGTTATAACTGCTTGTCTCGGCCTCACAAGCACCTTGCACCAGCAGGCCTAGCATCATGTGTTTTCATTATCCTGGTTGGACACTTGGAAGTGGAGTTGCATAGTCATATGATAATTCCGTATTGAACATTCTGAGGAATTGCCAAACTCTTTTCTGGAGGCTGCATCATTCACTTCCCCTGGTTGAAGTGGCTCAGTTTCTCCACACCCTTCTCAGTGCTTGCCTTCTTTTAGATTACAGATGTCCTGGTATGGCCCGTTGTACTTTTGATTTCATTAACCTAATGAGTAATAATGTTAATACCTTTTCATGTGCTTAGTTGTATATTTGCTTTAGAGGAATGTCTATTGGAAATCTTTTGCACATTTAAAAATGGGTCATTTATCTTTTCGTTTTTTAGTTAGAAGAGTTCCTTGCATATTCTGGATATGAACTACTTAGGAGATATATGAATTGCTGTATGTATAGTATCTTGGGAATCAAGTGAGAAAAAACTGGAAGCAATTATGAGTTTTTTCTTTTCTCTTCTTTCAGTTTCTTAACAAAGGATCTCATGTAGCCCAGGCTGAGTTTGAACTCACTATGTAGCTCTGGCTAGCCCTTTTTTTTTTTAAGAGTATTTTATTATTATGTATACAGTGTTCTGCCTGCGTGTATGCCTGCAGGTCAGAAGAGGGCATCATATTTAATTACAGATGGCTGTGAGCCACCATGTGGGTGCTGGGAATTGAACTCAGGACCTCTGGAAGAGCAGTCAGTGCTCTTAACTGCTGAGCCATCTCTCCAGCCCCCTCTGGCTAGCCTTTAACTCCTGGTCTTCCTATTACTACTTCCCAAATGCTAAAACTAGAGGCATGCGCCACCATGCCCAGCTTACCAGGTTTTTTATATGGGATATTGTTCATTCATCCATGTAATGGGCCACCATGTAGCTTTTAAAAATAATTTAGGGTTGGGCAGCAGTGGTGGCACATGCCTTTAATCCCAGCACTTGGGAGGCAGAGGCAGGTGGATCTCTGAGTTTGAGGTCAGCCTGGTCTACAGAGTGAGGTCCAGGACAGCCAGGGCTACACAGAGAAATCCTGTCTTGAAAAAACAAAACAAACAAACAAAAAAAATTAGGACTGGTGGTATAACTCAGTGGTAGATCAGTTGTCTAGTATGTAAGGCCTTAGGCTCCATCACCAGAATCTGTGTGTGTGTGTGTGTGTGTGTGTGTGTGTGTGTGTGTGTGTGTGTGTGTGTATGTGTATGTGTGTATGTGTATGTGTTACTTGGGATTGAGCATGCTAGGCAAGTGCTTTTCCACTGACCTACCTACATCACTGTCATCTGTAGCCATCATCCACTGTGATTGTACACCAGAATTTATTTCTCCCATCTAACTATAACTTAGCACCCAGGAAGAAAATCTTTTACAGTGTAACACATATGTCTGCCTGCATTCCCTCCACCCCCTCAGATGCAGAGTGAAACCAGGAGAAGAGCCTTAGGCCAGAATTCTCCCTCTGTCTCTCATGTGTGTTGTGGGTGGGGATGTTGAATCAGGATTTCACTGTGTAGCTCTGGCTAGCTTTGAACTCTATGTAGAACTCTATGTAGACCAGGCTGGCCTCAAACTCATAGAGATGTGCCTGCATCTGCTAGGATTAGAGGCGCACTCCACTATGCCCAGCTAGTGCTTTCTTTTTTTAACTTTTTGACAGAGTGGTTCTGGCTTCTTCCCTTCACCAGCAGTTCTTAGGCCAAGTGTTATCATTTGAATTACTTTTAGATCTTGCTTTTTTTGCTTGTCAGTAAATGGCAGGACAGGGCTATCCAGGGAAGTTGCTTTTAAGCTACTTACAGTTTGTGCACGGTCCTTTACCCACCTTTCTAATGTTTTACTTCTTTCTCTTTTGACTTCTCCAGACCGTGTGAAGGTTCTCTACAGGAGCAAAGCTGTTGGCTATGCCTGGCCTGGTCCGTTTTCCATGGCAGACTCCAGCCCTTGGGTCAATATTACCCTAGGTGATGGCAGCACCCTCCAGACCAAACTGTTGGTAGTTGAATATTCTTCCTTTGTCAGGGGTCTTGCATGTCTACACCTTCCATCCTAGAGTCTGTATTTTCAGATGGAAACCATGGGTTGACTTCAGGGTATTGTTTATAGAGTGACCAGCCTCTGTTCAAGGCAGCCTGAGCTAAGATGGTCTCCCACCTCCTGGTTGGGAAGCATCCTCATGGGCCAGCTTTGGATAGGCTGGCTAGCAGGCCTCCCAGGACAGGATGGAAGAGGCGTGCTAGAAACTCAGGCCGTGTTCTTTTCTGTCCCAGCAGTCCCTGTGCCATTCATCTCCTTGTGGCTCTCATTTTCTCATTTCTCTGTCTCTGCTCACCAGCTGCTGCTTTTCGACTCCAGGGCCCACTCTGTGCCTGACTTTTCTAGTTCATGGATCCAGAGACTCTGGTTGAGTGTGGCTCTTGCTGGCACTTCTTGCTTCAGATAGCCACTTTGGTCCCATTAGCTCAGGCTGAGGTCCCATTTTGTAGGGCTGTCCCTGAGGGGCTGTGAGGGGACCGGCCTGGCAGTTTCCTACTCCAGTTGGGAGTAGGCAGAGGGGCAAAGAAACTGGAGCTGTTTGGTTTTGAATGGCTGTAAGACTTAGGCTCTTACTTATGTCCGTGCAGATTGGTGCTGATGGGCACAACTCAGGAGTAAGGCAAGCTGCTGGGATCCAGAATGTCAGCTGGACCTATGACCAATCTGCTGTGGTGGCCACTCTGCACTTATCAGAGGTGAGCTCTGGAGTCGCCATCAGAGGACCTTGTCCTGAGCACTCGGTAGCCCTTACAAGACCTTTCCTTTTATTCTAGGCCACGGAAAACAACGTAGCCTGGCAGAGATTTCTCCCCTCTGGGCCTATTGCTCTGCTTCCGGTAAGAGAGCCTCTGGCCAGGTGGCTCAAAGGTAGCCAGCCGTAGACTTTGGGACGCCACTGTCCTTCAGCCTGGTGTAAAGGGACTGTGTTCAGTCATGCATTGCTTCCTTTTCTCCGTTTCCTTATGCTTGAAAATGCCAAAGTTCAGAAGAGGCAGGTTTTTATTGCTCTTGGTTTTTTTGAGAGCTATGCCCCAGGCTGGCCTAGCACTCATCCTGCTGTATGCTATGATTACGGGCATGTGCCACCACACCAGGCTGATGCTCTTCTTTTGATATAGCTCTCAGATACCTTGAGTTCCTTGGTTTGGTCCACATCCCATGACCATGCAGCAGAGCTGGTCAGCATGGATGAGGAAGAGTTTGTGGATGCCATCAACTCTGCCTTTGTGAGTATCACCTGTCCAGCTACTGGTGTAATGAGGAAAAAGGAGTAATCATCAGCTTCCCCTTAGCGAGTCCAGTCCTTGGTTTAGATTCGGTGAGGGCATCCAGGGGAATGCCAAACAATGGAAGCTGTGGGCTGCTGTGCTGCTAGAAAGGTCTGCCACGGTTGTATAGTCTGCATTCCTGTACAGCGAAGCAGCTCTGGAGTCGTGCCTCCTGAGTACGAGGCTCTGGAGACAGACTGTCAGGAATCGCACAGTCCAGTGGGAGAGTGACAAGTACAGTAACAGATGAAGGCATGCAGAGGGTGACACGGGAACAGAGGCTTCAGAGCTGGTCTGTGCTTCACCTGAGCTCAGGCAGGCCAGCACAAGGTGAGCTGCACTGGAGCTCGTCGGTGGCTATTATTGGGGACTAGTGAAGTTTAGTAAAGTTCAATTCTAGTCAGGGGCCAACCCTGAAATACTTGGGCATGATCCTAAATAAAACTTGCAGGGAATGCTGGGAAAGAGAGCTTTGCATGTGTTTTAAGGGGTTTGTCCCTCATGAACAAAATCAGTTTAGGCATGTTAGGTAGCATTACCCTTAGCTTTGGTTATAAAAAGGGGTTCTTTGGGTTTTTAATTGTTTACTAGTCACTAATCAAATTTCACCATTGGGGGCTGATGGTATACAGTGGAGTGATGCTAACCACACAGACTTCGTCGACTCTGCCAGCACCATGTTGAACTACGTTGTCTCCCTTCTGAAGCCCACAAAGGTCTCAGCTCGTCAGTTGCCCCCAAGTATAGCCAAGGTGGATGCTAAAAGCAGAGCCCTCTTTCCTCTGGGGCTGGGGCATGCTGCTGAGTACGTCCGGCCTCGGGTGGCACTCATTGGGTAAGACTATGATGGAGCAGGCCTCTCCTTTCTGTGTTGCTGGAGGCCACACCTGAATGCTGCTTTATTCTTAGTGATGCAGCCCACAGAGTCCATCCACTGGCAGGACAAGGTGTCAACATGGGCTTCAGAGATATTTCCAGCTTGGTTCATCATCTCAGTACAGCGGCCTTCAATGGGAAGGACTTAGGTAAGGATTCAGGTCCCCTGACATCATGTAAAGGTCAGGGCTGCCAAACTGCCCTAGGAACAAGATGTGGTAGTGTCTACTGGGAGGAGGGCTTTGACCTTTCCTCCTCCTTTTGAACTCCAGGTTCCATGAGCCACCTCACAGGCTATGAAACAGACAGACAGCGCCATAATACTGCTCTTCTGGCTGCTACTGACCTATTGAAAAGGCTCTATTCCACCAGTGCCACTCCACTGGTCCTGCTCAGGACATGGGGCTTGCAGGCAACTAACGCAGTGTCTCCTCTCAAAGTAAGTGGCCACTTAGAGCTCTCCAACATTTTTCCTTACTGAGAAGGACTGCAGAAATTCTAAATGAATTAATTTTCTTACTTATAACATTTTTTTATTGTACTTATTTTTGAGATAGGGTCTTAGTATGTAGCCCTGACTAGCCTGGAACTGGCTAGGTAGACCAGACTGTTTGAACTTATAGTGATCTGTCTACTTATGCCTGCTCTGTGCTGGGATTAAAGGCATGTGCGGCCATGCCCAGCCACCATACCTGCTCTACTTTCTCAGCTGGTTATGAATAAGAGTACCTGCTGGTTTTGGTGGTGCCTAGGCAATAACTGGAAATATGTAGGAAGGGCTTAAGAATACAGGGCTGAGGGCTGGAGAGAAGGCTCAGGGGTTAAAAGCACTGGCTGTTCTACCAGAGGGACCTTAGTTCAATCCCCAGCACCTACATGGTGGCTCACAGCTGTCTGTAACTCCAGTCCTAAGGGATCAGTGCCTTCTGGCCCAAGTGTACTAGGCATGCATGTGGTGTGTAGACGTACGGGTTGGCAAAACACCCATACAGATATAAATAAATAGATTAACAAGGAGTGCTTGCTGCTCTTGCAGAGCTCAGTCCCCAGCACCCATGTTGGATGGCTCACAGCAGGTATCCGACACCCTCCACCCTCTTCTGGCCTCCTCAGGTGCCTGTATTCATGTGTTCGCATGCCCCAGCAAACATGGAGGTCAGGAGTTAGTCTCTCCTTCCACAGGGGACGACAGTCATTGATCTCGGGCTGTCAGGTTCGTTCTGAGAGCTGGAAGAAAGCAGGGAGGAGTGTCTCCCTCAGTCACCTTGGCTGTCTCACCATGACGTCACTGTCCTCTCACCTACAGTGACCGAGGCTCACTCGCCCCTCTCATTTTTCTCCAGGATCAGATAATGGCCTTTGCCAGCAAGTGAGTGCTCCTCTCCTGGAGACGACGGTGTGGGTGACAAAGAACACCTAGCATGTGACCATCACCTGCGTTTCCACGACGGTTTAATAGATTTACACTACAACTTGTGTCTCTTTCCTTCTTCTGCTTAATGGGCCTGTGGAGCCAAAACAGTGAGTGAGCTTAAAAAAAAAAAAAAGGGACACTATTTGGTTGAAAGGAGCTTTTTATTACTAAACAAACAAATCACTGAGATGCTGTCTCCCTCACTTCACTTGGTAACAATCCTTTCTACACAGAATACTGTAATGCTGGTCAGAAATGTACACAATTACTTTGACAGAGTAAGATTAGAAATAGTTGATACACTTTTGTTAGATTGTTGTTTTAAAGTTGACACTGGCATGCCAATTAAATACAAATTGCTTTGACCAAGTACACTGGACTTTAAGGGGGAAGCAAAGATAAGTAACAGCCAGTCTTATTAATGCTGTAGGCTTTATCACAGTACCACATTTCAGGTTTGTTTCTACTCCTCTCTGTGATGTCATTCTCTGTTCATTCTGTTATTATAAAACAATAATCAATCTCACTGCACACACAGCTGCAGAGGACTCGGGAACACCCCTCCATGTGTGGTGGCCAGTGGCTAGCAAGGAGTGTGGTCTTTTTTTAATAGGTTTTTTTTTTTTTTTTTTTTTTTTTTTTTAGTTTTTTGAGACAGGGTTTCTCTGTGTAGTTTTGGTGCCTGTCCTGGAACTCACTCTGTGGACCATCTGGCCTAGAACTCACAGAGATCCTGGCTCTGCCTCCTGAGTGCTGGGATTAAAGGCATGCACCACCACTGCCCAGCCTAAGGAGTGGTTTATTACTTGGGGTTTGAAACACTTACTGCACAGCACCAGAGAGGCCTCCAGAAGAGAGCTTTACCTGTGTTAGATAAGAACACTGTACAGAGCGTCTTGCCCAGAAGTCTTGTTTTGAAAAGATAAAATAAGGAAGTCTTCTTTTCAATTAAGCTAAAGTATTTTGGAGGGATAGCTTTTGAAGGGATAAGACAGCTGTTGCAAAAGGGCAGATTTTTAAACATGTGGATAACTTAGTACAAAGCAATATGTCAGTAAACCCAGAAAATGTACCCAGAATAAAAGATGGCAACTGCTGAGAAAAACTGATGGCCAGAGACTATCAGGACAAGGGCACCTTTTGCAAAAAGGCAGCTTTAATAAGAATACTGACTCTCCAATATATGGGGGGGGGGGAGCCAGAGATGAGAACTTTAAGGCACACTTTGCAAGGACATCTGTGAGTCAGATGTTCTTCATAGAATAGTGATAACACACACAATATCCACCACATCCCAGACCACATCCCAGGTAGTGAAAATATATTTTCACAGAGATGAGACTTGTCAGCAACTTCAGAACACATAGGACCCCTTCTTAAAAAAGGCCCATGTTGCCGGGCGGTGGTGGCACACGCCTTTAATCCCAGTACTTGGGGAGGTAGAGGTAGACAGATCTCTGAGTTTGAGGCCAGCCTGGTCTCCAGCCAGGGCTACACAGAGAAACACTTGTTTCAAACAAAAAGGCCCATGGCATTTTTTTTTTCTGAGAAAAATTAAGACCCTCAAATTGTATTTAAAAGAACAAACTGGTAAATCAACAGACTCTGGTCAAGATTAACAGGATATATGCAGATAAATTTCTGAGGTGAGAGTCCCATCTTTGAGTTCTGGCAATATCCAAGGTAACTGGAAGGTGTCTGTGGAACAGTACACACTTTACAGCTAGGGTGCGTGTGTCTGAGGCTTCAGACACCACCTGTGGTAGAAACACCGGGAACTCATCTGTCAAGTTGGAGCTGTCTGCTTCCTTTTAGTGCTGGAGATTTAATCTAGGACCTGATGTGCTAAATACACTTGGTCACTGAAGTTTTTTTTTTTTTTTTTAATCTTTTTTTAAAATCTTACATAAACCGTGTTCTGCCTGCACTCCAGAAGAAGTCACCAGGCCGGGCGGTGGTGGCGCACGCCTTTAATCCCAGCACTCGGGAGGCAGAGCCAGGCGGATCTCTGTGAGTTTGAGGCCAGCCTGGGTTACCAAGTGAGTTCCAGGAAAGGCGCAAAGCTACACAGAGAAACCCTGTCTCGAAAAACCAAAAAAAAGAAAAAAAAACAAAAAACAGAAGAAGTCACCAGATCTCATTACAGGTGGTTGAGAGCCACCACGTGGTTGCTGGGAATTGAACTCAGGACCTCTGGAAGAGTAGCCTCTTAACTTCTTAACCTCTGAGCTATCTCTCCAGCTCCACTGAAATCTTCTAACCTCTTTCCTTTTTAAAACTTTTTGAGTGTCTTACTGAGTTGCCCACTGGCCTCAAATTTGCTACATAGCAATCCTCCTGCCTCAGCTCCAACGTAGCTAGAATTACAGGCCTGTGCTGTAAGGCCTGCTGTAGAGCTTACTCTTGAGGAATCCGCTCAGTTTCTCTCAACTGCGACAGCATTTAGTGGACTATGACTAGCTTAATACTTTTTTTAATAGACATGGTAAACAGTCTAGAAAGTATCCTCATTTTTTTTTTTTTTTTTTTAAGGCATAAAACTAGTTATCTTCAAAGAGTCTGGGAGGCTTTGGAGTGAGAGACAGCATATGATTGAAGGAAAGGAGGTAGTGCTCAGCTAACAAAGTTGTAAACATCAGTGACATCCTAAGTGGAAAGGAGCTGCCCGAAAACACTTAACAGAGCTGGATGGAGAAGCCTGCTAGGGAAACACTGAGTATGCATTCCATAGGAAATTGGATTTTATCTTTCTGATGTAGAAAATCTATTTCATTATGTGTGAGCACTGTGGGATTGTGGGGTTGTTTTGGGTTTTTTTGTTTAGTTTTGGTTTTGGTTTTTTGTTTTTGTTTTTTATTTTTGATATTTGGTTTTTTGAGACAGAGTTTCTCTGTGTAGGCCTAGATGTCCTGGAACTCACCCTGTAGACCAGGCTGACCTCGAACTCAGAGAGATCCTCCTGCCTCTACCTCCCGAGTGCTGGGATCAAGTGTGTGTGCACCACCACCGCCCAGCGGCAAGCATTGTTTTAAAGACGTGAAGGTGAATTTATTAATAGAAGTCTGAGCCAGGCTCAGCATGGCGTCCTATAGTCTCAATACTCGGGAGTCTAAGGTGAAAGGATCACTTGTGTCCAAGAAGCTCAAGGCTAAATTAAGCAGAAATGAAACTCAGCCTTAAGACATGTTCTCAGTGTGAAAGTCTGAAGAAATTCCACATTTAATCAAAACAGAATAAAACGCTAAAATTGAGGGGGTAGGGATACACATTTGCCTACATTTTTATACACAACAGATGGTAATACTTATTGACTCAATGTAATGGCTTCAAAAAGAATGTTCCCCCGGGGCTGCCATGGGGCCAGGCATATTCACATCCTTTGTGAAGAGTGGAAGGAGATGACTGAAAATTACAAGTTAGGGGAGATGGAAACGTCCCTGGAAAGAGAAGAGGAAGGAGGAAGGGATAAAGTGATATGATGGAGGAGCTCAGCAGCAGAGGACGCCACAAACCAAGTAGGAGGCAAGCCAGTGATGGTCACACAAGAAATGACATGATGATTTTTTTTGTTTGTTTGTTTTCGGTTTTTTAAGACAGGGTTTCTCTGTGTATCCCTGGCTGTCCTAGAACTCGCTCTATAGACCAGGCTGGCCTCAAACTCAGAGATCCACCTGCCTCTGCTTTCCAAGTGCTACAATTAAAGGTGTGTGCCACCATCACCTGGTAAAAATTTTAAGATAATGACTTTATAATGTAGTAGAGCACCCATGCCTAGCATGCATGACAACATGTGTTCAACCTCAACACAAAGAGTGGCCTGAGAGAAAAGCATGGTTCTCTAGAAATGTTCTGATATGGGCCAAAATAGCCAATCAAATCAAATGTTGGGTACCACTGGAAAGGATATGAAATCCTGAGCTAGACAATAAATTCAGAAAACAGCTAAGTCAGTAAGGGCCCCAGCAGGAAAGCATTACTGTAACAGCGGAGTGGTGGCACATTGTGCTGAACATGCAAGAAGTCCTGGGTTCTGTCTCCAGCACTTTCCACACCCAACCCCAAGGACAGATGAAAGCGACGGTGGTCTTTAGACTCGAATAGCACACACGCTAACTTCGAGCCATAGACCCAAACTAGGTAGGGCGCAGCTGTATTTCACAGAAACACAAGGATGCTAAGTTCAGGGCCATGTTTAACACCATAGCCACACTGGCCTGGGAGGCAGCGCTGGCACTGGATATGTGCGCATCTCTAAGGCTGCGAGGTCATAACCCCAGAGTGGACTGAGGAGTAAAGGTAGTAAGTAGGCCACAGCCCTGCTCTGCAGCAGCTGTCTCTTGCTACCGACTGGATGGCCCTCTTTCTTTTATCTCTAGTCCAGGCACAGTTAAGAGGTCCTCCACCATCTTGCTAAGATTTCCCATGAGATGAGCATGATGGCTCACACCTGTAATCTCAAGACTCAGGAGACTGAGGCAGGAGAATTGATCCTTCAAGGCAACCTGGGTTACATAGTACCAGGCCAGCCTGAGCAACATAATATGATGCCTATCAAAAAATAAAATACCCAGGATGGCTCTAAGCTCTAAATTGGCTGGTTGATCTATTGTGCCATAGGATCACACAAATTCTAATAGAGTACCTTTCCCCTTCTCTTTGAATTACAGATGGGAAGCAAAACCAGGTACTTCTCACCTTGGGTTTTAGGGTAGGGTGTAATGAGGTGGGAAGAAGACAAAAATACCAGCATTGATAGGGTATGGGGCTTCAGTAAGTCAACTTCATTTAGCTTTTAAGCAAAAAAACCTAACACATTCAAAGGAATGAGGCACTCCAAGGGTTGAAATGAGATTTTTTTTCCTTTGGTTCCCAAGGACCTGTCTCTGAACTCCCAATCTAACGTGGAGTTCCAAACCTATTCTTTTTTCCCCCCACAGGACTCTGTGACATATAAAGAATCTCAAAAGATATACACTCTGGTGACAGCTGTACGCCTGCCAAGTGGTTAGGGAGATGTTCACATTAGATGTGCAAAATTAATTAAGCCCAAATCACTAGGCTCAAGGGGCAAGACTCATCTATAAAACCCCCTCCCTCCTAATAAAGCCGGCTAATGGGTTTCAGTCCGGGCTTTCCCCAGAGTAGCTCAGAAAATGCCTGAGTCCGCTCCTTCCTGTAAAAACAAAGTTGTTCAGAAATGCAGGCGTCAGAGGACATGCTCAGCCTCAGCTGGAGATGCCCAGAGACTGCAGCAGGTGAAAGGTGGCCCCCAGGGCCCAGCCCGTCTCTATGTTGTTCACTTTCTTTGTGAGCTGTTGAAGAAGAAGAAATTGTCAACATAAGCAAACATGGCCTTTGGACAGCGAATCGCTACAAAGAGCACTCATGTGGCCAAGCCCTAACTGCCTCTCCATCCAGCACGTGCATGCCTGAGTACCTTAGGCCTAGCAAGCAGTACTGGGCAGACAGTTTTAGAGAGATTCTTGAGAAAAGGCTTCTGGATGCTCCTTAACCTGACAAGGCAATGATAATGAAATGTTCATGGCTGTGGTAGGAAGGGAATCAGCAAGCACTGGGGACCTATTTAGGATAGGAAAGCACATCTTCAGCTTTCTGAGTCTCCGTAAGCAGCTGTTCCTTAAGTACTAGTAACAATCAGCTGAGGCATTCGGCACCAGACTGTCTTGATAGCTCAGCCTTTACTGCTTTGGGCAGGACTTTAGATCTGGTCCCTCAATTATAGAAAAGGAGGTTAGTATTTATCAAATTGTTTTTGTAAGACTCCTTCCTCTCCTTCCTCAGCACATGCAGCCTCTGTTTCATCTGTAATAAACTATTGGTTGTAAAAATAGATCTTTTAAAAAAGATTTTTCAGGTTTTTTTTTTTTAAATTATGTGTGGATGTAAGAGTCCATCCGTGGGTATGTACCCATGAGTGCAGGGGCCTGTGCAGGTCAGAGGTGTTGGATCCCTTGGAGTTGGAGTTGCAGGTAGTTGTGAGCCACCTGATTAGGTTCTCTGAAAAGCAGTGTGGTGGTTTGAATGTAACTGCCCCCATAAGCTCATACATAAGGAGTGGCACTATTAGGAGGTGTGGCTTTGTTAGAGGAAGTGTGTGACTGTGGGAGGGGGTGTCACTGTGGGAGGTGGGCCTTGAGGTCTCATTTATGCTCAAGCCACACCCAGTGTCCCCTGTTGCCTGTGGGTCAAGATATAGAACTCTCAGCTCCTTCTCCAGCAACATGTCTGCCTCCATGCTGCCTTGCTTCCCGCCTTGACGATAATGGACTAAACCTCTGAACTGTAAGCACGTCACCCAGTTAAATGTTTTTGATTATGAGTTGCCGTGGTCATGGTTCCTCACAGCAACAGAAACCCTAACTAAGATAAGCAGCAATATTCTTAACTTCTGAGACAAGCAGCAAACTTCTCTCCAGCCCTCTAAAACATACACTTTTAAAAAATTGTATATTTTATGCATATCAGTGTTTCAACTACAAGTATGTATGTGTACCATGCATGTACCTAGTACCCACAGAGATCAGAAGGCAGCATCAGATCCCTTGGCATTGTAGTTACAGGTGGTCATGAGCCAACATGTGGGTCCTGGGAACCAACCCTGGATCCTCTGCAAGAGCAGCAAGTGCTCTTAACCACTGAGCCTTCTCTCTAGACCCTCTAAAATATATCTTATGAATTTCATTTTCTTACTTCCTATACCACTATTGACTACAAATTATATTTACAAAGATGGTTAAAATGTTATCATGTCCTCAAGCTGCATACAGTCTATTAGAAGAGATTCAACTAAATATCCAGCAGACCTAGACTATACAGGATACGTTACAGATGCTTGAGACACTGATGAAGTCAGCCACTCAGTGTTAACATCATTGTGCAAATGAGACAAGGGGTAAGCCAATGTTACCAGGCAGGTTTATCTGCCTCACAGCCTCTCTGAATATAAGTCTGTCATGACCCCAGCTACTATTTATCTTGTGCTCTCTTGAGCAAACTTCAGCTTAAGTTCTTACAACCACATGATCATGGCAGGTGAGGGCATACAAACCCAAGACGAGGAACCTGGGATTCAGGAAGCATGGCCCTTCCAACTTGCATGCGCTGTGTTCTGGATGTTTATTTCTACCTTTTCTTTCTCAATGCTTCTCACTGTGTTCTAAACTGACTTCATAAACGTGAGTTGAATATCTTCATTCTGCCTTGTGTCCTGAAGCACACCACACCTGGTACTACACTCAGAGACTGTAACTGTATCCAAGTGTTTCACGTGTTTGTGGTATCGAGCAGGGTGCCCTGGCTTCAGCCCAAACAAGAACACCTGCTGCTCTGATTACTAAACAAGTTCTTTCCCAAAGCAACAAGATGGTTGTAAGATTCTAGTGCTCTTTCTTACCTGTAAGAGGGTGCCATCTGCAAAGCCAAAGCCATCTTTTAATAAAGCTGTGATGTAACTGAGATCCATGCACAGGAAAGGACTGCCAGAGGTGAAGCTCTCCAAGTTATCACACACTAAAAGTGAGAGGGAAAACAGCATTCAAGTTTGCAACTAAGAGATGTAGGGTCTTCTCTGGCTGTACATAGGGCTTGAGTAAGCAAAAATGTCTCCATTTAATTGGTGAGTGGGCTTCCTGAAGTCTAGCTTATGTAGTGCATATTTCTGTATATTGTATACTTCTGTGTACTGTATACGTCTGTGTACTGATTGCTTCTGCAAGACCACAGCTTCTTTAGAATCTGCACATTTCCTGTATGAAATCATCTATTCTCTGGGCATGGTGGCAGTGGTCACCTTTTATCCCAGCACTCAGGAGGCAGAGGCAGGCAGATCTCTGAGTTCTAGGCCATCTGGGTTCCAGGACAGCCAGGGCTACACAGAGAAACCCTGTCTCAAAAAACCAAGAAAAAAAAAATCTTCTATTCTTAGTTTATTTGCCAGTTATGGGTGTGGCGGGGTGAGCAGGGGGTGAGCAGGCTCCGCTGGAAATCGAGCCCAGGGCCTTGCACATACTAGGCACATTCTCCACACCTGAGCTATACTCTCAGTACTCCGCTTTTCAGATTTCTGTGACATACTGTGGCTACTTAATGCCAAGTCCCTAGTTGAGGCCTGGAGCACAGAGAAATATAATTTAACCCTCTCCTGTTGCCACTGGAAAAGATCATTTGTATTTTAGATTTATTCCCTCAAGGATGTCCCATCCATTCTGGTGCTCAGTTTTTTATTACTGCTGATAATCCTACCTATTCCAATTTAAAGAAAGAGAGAGAGTGTGCCAGGCTGAGCGTATAGCTAGCTCAGGTGTTAGGATGACTGTCTAGCATTCATGAGCCTGGATTCCTTCCCCACTATCACATAAATCAGTCACGGTGACTCATGCCTATAATCCTAGCACTTGAGAGGTGATCAGAATTCAAGGTTATCCTCAGCTACACTGCAAATGTGAGGCCATCCTGAGCTACATAAGACTTTGTCTCAACAAAACAAAACAAAAAACACAAACAGATAATAGTAATGCAATAATTATAATAGGAAAAAATGTAGAAAGTTTATTTTTTTAACTATTTCTCTGAAGTGTCTTAGATCCCCATATTCTTACTTGACAGTACCTAATGTACTTCCAGCAGACTGGAAGGCTCAGGAAGGAGCCAGTCCTAAGGGGGCCTGCACTGGCAGCCACACTTCATAGTCCAATTTCAAGAATTTCCTGACACTTACCTTCTCTGGCTTTTCTTTCAAAATCTTCAACTTTTAAAACACCACCCTTTTCATAATCTAAAATGAAACAGAATAGCTAGTGCCAAAAGCTTCAAGGAAACAAGGGCATTTATCCCAGTGATATATAGTAACAAAAACGAGAAATATATGTAATTTCCACCATAAGACACTGATACATAAACATGATATCTGTACAATACAAATCCACACTGCCTATTTTATTTATTTACAATTAATGTATGACACCCATTTTGTATCATATATTTAACCACAATAAAAATGTAGGTTCATTTAAAAGTTTAGTAAATTGGCGGGGGTCTGGAGAGATGGCTCAGTGGTTAAGAGTACTCACTGTTCTTGCAAAGGGCTCAGGTTCAATTTCAGAACTCACATCAGGTGGCTCATAAGCACCTGTAACTCTAGTCCCAGAGGGTTTGATGCCCTCTGGCCTCTGCAGACACCTACATACATGGTACTTATAAAGTCATGCAGACACATACACATAGATTAAAAAATACAATAAGCAGGGCAGAAAATGATCTCTTGCTGGTCATGACAGATCATGTGTGTACTCAAACCTAAACAAAAATACAACTTCTGTGATAAGAAAAAAAATTCCTAAAAGTACAGGATGTTGGAGTGATGGCTATACTATCTTGAATGTGGGGAGTTTTCACAGGTATATACATGGCAAGGTTTGGCAAACTGTCTGAAAGCATCATGTGCACTCACAGTATGTCATTTTTTTATGATTTGGAGGAAATATCTCCTATGGGCCCATGTGTTGAAGGCCTGGTCTCCAGACAGTGGAGTCCCAGTCACTGAGAGGTGACTGGACCAGGGGGATGTGCCTTCATCAATGCATTAAGCTACAGATGTATTCATAAATGGATAGTGTAGTTGGGAGGTAATAGGAACTTCTGGAGGTGGGGCTTAGGTGGGGAATGGTCAACAGGAATGTGTTGTTGCAGGCTCTGTCTACGTCCCATCCTCTGCCTCTTCTTCCTTCCTGGCTGCCATGAGGTAAGCAACTTTGCTTCTCCAAGTCCTTCCACCGTTATTTTCTGCCTTACTGTGGCAGAAACAGGGAAGTTGCTGACCATGGCCTGAAGCCATGGTCCACAAGAAACCCTTACCCCTCTAAGGTTTCTCTCAGGATACATAGGAAAACCCTGCCTCAAACAAACAGACTTTATGAACAGCTAGGTCACTTGCCACTTCCCAAAGACCCCAAAGGTATATTCACCTTTCCATTCTAGTGGCTAGTATAACACTACTGGAAAGCTGGAAAATCACTCCAAACAACACAGCCTTCGATGCTCTTGCCCTTCCCCATGGTCCCATTCTCTTCCTTCATGGCCTGACACCAGGCGTGAACTCACCAATCAAGTGTGTGTCGGCAGCTCGGTCATAGTAGTAGGAAAAAGCATAGAAGGAGCTTCCTCGAACCTCTTCCGGCTGGTGAAGATTCCCTTGTACGACCCTCAGCACTTCTGCATAGCAGGGCTCAAAGCCCGTCTCCCCTGTCAGGGCAAACGTGTATATCCATCACTGGAGAGTAAGGATGTGGCAAGAGTCACCGTCTGTGGCAAGCTGATGGAGTCAGCGGGAGAAGAGCAAGAAAACCATGGTGGCTGAATGTTAGTCCTTGAGCAGCAGTAGTGCGAGCAGCATAGCTATGGCCCAAGTTTAGTCTTGAGACCTTCACACAAGGAAGAGGAAGAGCTCTTGAAACAGCTGGGCCATCTGAAGGTGGGGCTGACCAGACTGCTACAGTGACAGGAGTCATAGGGTCCAAGCTATTCAAGATACGCATTGTCCACAGACGGCGCTGGCTGGACCCTCTTCATCACCATGTTCAGAGAGAGAAGAGCAACATGTAAAAGGCGCGACCTGCACTCCAGGAAGACTGGAGCCCGGGACTGCTGGCTCACTAAGTCTGAGAAATGAGGAAAGCAGAGCAGCAGAAACAGCTGCACCTCTGTGCATGTATGTAGCTGAGGTCTGGAACCACAGCAACACCACCACAATACCCGGGGCTGAAAACAGGACCCAGTGAAGAGCACTGGCTGCTGCTTACAAATGGTATTATTTTGTCAGGTGGTAGTGCACGCCTTTAATCCCAGCACTCAGGAGGCAGAGCCAGACCGGTCTCTGTGAGTTTGAGGCCAGCCTGGTCTACAGAGCGAGTTCCAGGACAGGCTCCAAAGCTACACAGAGAAACCCTGTTTCAAACATCTGTGCACTACATATTATCTGGTGCCTTCAGAGTCCAGAAGAGGCATTGGATCCTCTGGAGCTGGAGTTTCAGACAGTTGTGAGCCATCATGTGGGTGCTGGGAATTGAACCCAGGGCCTCTGAAAGAACAGCAAGTACTCTTAACCACTGAGCCATTTCTCCAACCCCACTTCCTGCTCTTGAAGAGGACCTGGATTCAGATTCCAGGAACCATGGGAAGGCTCACAACGGTCTGTACCTCCAGTCCTAGGGGACTGACTCCCTCTTCTGACCTCCATGGGTAGGAGGCACACATATAGCACACGGAAAAACATGCAGGCAAAACACACAAAACACATCCATACACTAAAACAATCAATCTTAAAAACAACAAAAACATTAAACAAAGAAAACAAAAAGGTGGCTAGGTCAGAGAAGTCTTTAAAAAGGTGTGTAACCTTCTTCAACCTCACTGCTGGGGTCCAGGGCAGCTCCTCTCCTTTATCTGTGTTTACCAAAAACAGCCACAGTCACCATGCTTCTGCCTGCCATTATGCTTCATGGTCTTTGTGAGCAATTATTCAGAAAGCTTGTTTCCTTCTCGGGAGAACAGAATTTCCCCTTGATTTTAATGAATCTAAAATGAGTGATTCTTATCTCAATTTTGATTTTTACTCTAACTGAAATCGTTAAACATACACTGGACCTGAAACAGGGATTCACGCTGCTGCACTAGACAGGTTACAACAGGTCTCTAATACACCACAGGACTCAGAAGAGGATGCAGATCAGTTGCTGCCTTGCTTGCTGGCCTCTGAACATGCCAAGAGTAAGTGCTTTCAATATGGTGAGTCTCTCTTGGGCTCTGGGACTGCTTCCTAAAGACTTTCCAGAACATGGACTCTGAAGGTAATTTTAACCAGTGAGGAAACACCATTTACCTTCT